>NW_028227342.1:0-100212 GCF_978045245.1 Mus caroli
TTTTGACTTTTTTCAGGGTTTACTCACCATATTCCAGCTTCTACAGTGTATTTTTCTCATTTTTTGACTTTTTCACGGTTTCTCATCATATTCTAAATCCTACAGTGTGATTTTCTCATTTTTGGAATTTTTCAGGGTTTCTCACCATATTGCAGGTACTACAAGTTTGATTTTCTTATTTTTCGACTGTTTCAGTGTTTCTCACCATATTGCAGGTCCAACTGTGTGATTTTCTCATTTTGAGACTTTTTCAATGTTTCTCACCATATTCCAGCTACTACAGTCTGATTTTCTCATTTTTGACTTTTCAGGGTTTCTCATCATATTCCAAGTCCTAGAGTGTGATTTTTCCAATTTTTCGCCTTTTTCAGAGTTTCTCACCATATTCCAGGCTCCACAGTGTGATTTTCTCATTTTTTGGCTTTTTCAGGATTGCTCACCATATTCCATCTTCTACATTGTGATTTTCTCATTTTTCAACTTTTCAGGGTTTCTTATCTTATTCCAAGTCCTACAGTGAAATTTTCTCATTTTTTGACTTTTCAGGGTGTCTCAACTTATTCCAAGTCCTACAGTGTGATTTTCTCATTTTTTGACTTTTTCAGGGTTTCTCACCATATTGCAGGTCGTACACTTGTGAATTTCTTATTTTTGGACTTTTTCAGGGTTTCTCACCATATTCCAGGTACTACAGTGTGATTTTCTCATTTTAAGACTTTTTCAGCGTCTCTCACCATATTGCATGTCCTACAAGTGTGTATATCTTATTTTTCTACTTTTTAACGGTTTCTCTCCATATTCCATCTCCTACCGTGTACTTTTGTCATTTTTTGCCTTTTTCACGGTTTCTCATTTTACTCCAAGTCCTACAGTGTGATTTTCTCATTTTTTGACTTTTTCAGGGTTTCTCATCATATTCCAAGTCCTACAGTGTGATTTTCTCATTTTTTGACTTTTTCAGGGTTTCTCATCTTATTCCAAGTGCTAGAGTGTGATTTTTCTAATTTTTCGACTTTTTTAGATTATATCACCATATACTACATATTACTACAGTGTGATATTTCTCATTTTTGACTTTTTCAAGGTTTCTTACCATATTCCATGTCCTACAGTGTGATCTTCTCATTTTAGACTTTTTCAGGGTTTGTCACCATATTCCAGGTACTACAGTGTGATTTTCTTATTTTACACTTTTTCAGTGTTTCTGACCAAATTCCAGGACCTACTGCGTGTTTTTCTCATTTTTCGACTTTTTCAGGGTTTCTCACCATATTCCAGGTCCTACACTGTGATTTTCTCATTTTTCGACTTTTTCAGGGTTTTTCACCATATTGCAGGTCCTACAAGTGTGAATTTCTTATTTTTGGACTTTTTCAGGGTTTCTCACCATATTCCAGCTCCTACAGTGTGTTTTTGTCATTTTTTGTCTTTTTCACGGTTTCTCATCTTATTCCAAGTCCTATATTGTGATTTTCTCATTTTTTGACTTTTTCAGGATTTCTCACCATATTGCAGGGTACTACAAGTTTGATTTTCTTATTTTTCGATCTTTCAGGGTTTCTCACCATATTCCAGGTCCTACTGTTTGATTTTCTCATTTTTAGACTTTTTCAGGGTTTCTCACCATATTCCAGGTACTACAGTGTGATTTTCTCATTTTTTGACTTTTTCAGGGTTTCTCATCATATTCCAAGTCCTAGAGTGTGATTTTCTCTTTTTTCGACTTTTTCAGAGTTTCTCACCATATTCCAGGTCCTACAGTGTGATTTTCTCATTTTTTGACTTTTTCAGGATTGCTCACCATATTCCATCTTCTACATTGTGATTTTCTCATTTTTCAACTTTTTCAGGGTTTCTCATCTTATTCCAAGTCCTACAGTGAAATTTTCTCATTTTTTGACTTTTTCAGGGGTGTCTCATCTTATTACAAGTCCTACAGTGTGATTTTCTCATTTTTCGACTTTTTTCAGGGTTTCTCACCATATTGCAAGTCCTACAAGTGTGAATTTATTTTTTTTTTTGGACTTTTTTAGGGTTTCTCACCATATTCCAGCTCCTACAGTGTGTTTTTGTCATTTTTTGTCTTTTTCACGGTTTCTCATCATATTCTAAATCCTACAGTGTGATTTTCTCATTTTTGGAATTTTTCAGGGTTTCTCACCATATTGCAGGTACTACAAGTTTGATTTTCTTATTTTTCGACTGTTTCAGGGTTCTCACCATATTGCAGGTACTACAAGTTTGATTTTCTTATTTTTCGATCTTTCTGGGTTTCTCACCATATTCCAGGTCCTACTGTTTGATTTTCTCATTTTTAGACTTTTTCAGGGTTTCTCACCATATTCCAGGTACTACAGTGTGATTTTCTCATTTTTGACTTTTTCAGGGTTTCTCATCATATTCCAAGTCCTAGAGTGTGATTTTCTCTTTTTTCGACTTTATCAGAGTTTCTCACCATATTCTAGGTCCTTAAGTGTGATTTTCTCATTTTAAGACTTTTTCAGGGTTTCTCAACATATTCCAACTCCTTTAGTGTATTTTTCTCATTTTTCGACTTTTTTAGGGTTTCTCATCTTATTCCAAGTTCTACAGTGTGATTTTCTCATTTTTTGACTTTTTCAGGGTTTCTCATCTTATTCCAAGTGCTAGAGTGTGATTTTTCTAATTTTTCGACTTTTTAGATTATATCACCATATACTACATATTACTACAGTGTGATATTTCTCATTTTTTGACTTTTTCAAGGTTTCTTACCATATTCCATGTCCTACAGTGTGATCTTCTCATTTTAAGACTTTTTCAGGGTTTGTCACCATATTCCAGGTACTACAGTGTGATTTTCTTATTTACACTTTTTCAGTGTTTCTGACCAAATTCCAGGACCTACTGCGTGTTTTTCTCATTTTTCGACTTTTTCAGGTTTCTCACCATATTCCAGGTCCTACACTGTGATTTTCTCATTTTTCGACCTTTTTCAGGGTTTTTCACCATATTGCAGGTCCTACAAGTGTGAATTTCTTATTTTTGGACTTTTTCAGGGTTTCTCACCATATTCCAGCTCCTACAGTGTGTTTTTGTCATTTTTTGTCTTTTTCACGGGTTTCTCATCTTATTCCAAGTCCTATATTGTGATTTTCTCATTTTTTGACTTTTTCAGGATTTCTCACCATATTGCAGGTACTACAAGTTTGATTTTCTTATTTTTCGATCTTTCAGGGTTTCTCACCATATTCCAGGTCCTACTGTTTGATTTTCTCATTTTTAGACTTTTTCAGGGTTTCTCACCATATTCCAGGTACTACAGTGTGATTTTCTCATTTTTTGACTTTTCAGGGTTTCTCATCATATTCCAAGTCCTAGAGTGTGATTTTCTCTTTTTTCGACTTTTTCAGAGTTTCTCACCATATTCCAGGTCCTACAGTGTGATTTTCTCATTTTTTGACTTTTTCAGGATTGCTCACCATATTCCATCTTCTACATTGTGATTTTCTCATTTTTCAACTTTTTCAGGGTTTCTCATCTTATTCCAAGTCCCTACAGTGAAATTTTCTCATTTTTTGACTTTTTCAGGGTGTCTCATCTTATTACAAGTCCTACAGTGTGATTTTCTCATTTTTCGACTTTTTCAGGGTTTCTCACCATATTGCAAGTCCTACAAGTGTGTATATCTTATTTTTCTACTTTTTAACGGTTTCTCTCCATATTCCATCTCCTACCGTGTACTTTTGTCATTTTTTGCCTTTTTCACGGTTTCTCATTTTTACTCCAAGTCCTACAGTGTGATTTTCTCATTTTTGACTTTTTCAGGGTTTCTCATCATATTCCAAGTCCTACAGTGTGATTTTCTCATTTTTTGACTTTTTCAGGGTTTCTCATCTTATTCCAAGTGCTAGAGTGTGATTTTTCTAATTTTTCGACTTTTTTAGATTATATCACCATATACTACATATTACTACAGTGTGATATTTCTCATTTTTTGACTTTTTCAAGGTTTCTTACCATATTCCATGTCCTACAGTGTGATCTTCTCATTTTAAGACTTTGTCAGGGTTTGTCACCATATTCCAGGTACTACAGTGTGATTTTCTTATTTTACACTTTTTCAGTGTTTCTGACCAAATTCCAGGACCTACTGCGTGATTTCTCATTTTTCGACTTTTTCAGGGTTCTCACCATATTCCAGGTCCTACACTGTGATTTTCTCATTTTCGACTTTTTCAGGGTTTTTCACCATATTGCAGGTCCTACAAGTGTGAATTTCTTATTTTTGGACTTTTCAGGGTTTCTCACCATATTCCAGCTCCTCAGTGTGTTTTTGTCATTTTTTGTCTTTTTCACGGTTTCTCATCTTATTCCAAGTCCTATATTGTGATTTTCTCATTTTTTGACTTTTTCAGGATTTCTCACCATATTGCAGGTACTACAAGTTTGATTTTCTTATTTTTCGATCTTTCAGGGTTTCTCACCATATTCCAGGTCCTACTGTTTGATTTTCTCATTTTTAGACTTTTTCAGGGTTTCTCACCATATTCCAGGTACTACAGTGTGATTTTCTCATTTTTTGACTTTTTCAGGGTTTCTCATCATATTCCAAGTCCTAGAGTGTGATTTTCTCTTTTTCGACTTTTTCAGTTTTTCACCATATTCCAGGTCCTACAGTGTGATTTTCTCATTTTTGACTTTTTCAGGATTGCTCACCATATTCCATCTTCTACATTGTTATTTTCTCATTTTTCAACTTTTTCAGGGTTTCTCATCTTATTCCAAGTCCTACAGTTAAATTTTCTCATTTTTTGACTTGTTCAGGGTGTCTCATCTTATTCCAAGTCCTACAGTGTGATTTTCTCATTTTTCGACTTTTTCAGGGTTTCTCACCATATTGCAAGTCCTACAAGTGTGAATTTCTTATTTTTGGACTTTTTTAGGGTTTCTCACCATATTCCAGCTCCTACAGTGTGTTTTTGTCATTTTTTGTCTTTTTCACGGTTTCTCATCTTATTCCAAGTCCTATATTGTGATTTTCTCATTTTTTGACTTTTTCAGGGTTTCTCACCATATTGCAGGTACTACAAGTTTGATTTTCTTATTTTTCGATCTTTCAGGGTTTCTCACCATATTCCAAGTCCTACTGTTTGATTTTCTCATTTTTAGACTTTTTCAGGGTTTCTCACCATATTACAGGTACTACAGTATGATTTTCTCATTTTTTGACTTTTTCAGGGTTTCTCATCATATTCCAAGTCCTAGAGTGTGATTTTCTCTTTTTTCGACTTTTTCAGAGTTTCTCACCATATTCCAGGTCCTACAGTGTGATTTTCTCATTTAAAGACTTTTTCAGGGTTTCTCAACATATTCCAACTCCTTTAGTGTATTTTTCTCATTTTTCGACTTTTTTAGGGTTTCTCATCTTATTCCAAGTCCTACAGTGTGATTTTCTCATTTTAAGACTTTTTCAGGGTTTCTCAACATATTCCAGGTCCTACAGTGTGATTTTCTCATTTTTCGACTTTTTCAGGGTTTCTCACCATATTGGAGGTTCTACAAGTGTGATTTTCTTATTTTTTGACTTTTTCAGGGTTTACTCACCATATTCCAGCTTCTACAGTGTATTTTTCTCATTTTTTGACTTTTTCACGGTTTCTCATCATATTCTAAATCCTACAGTGTGATTTTCTCATTTTTGGAATTTTTCAGGGTTTCTCACCATATTGCAGGTACTACAAGTTTGATTTTCTTATTTTTCGACTGTTTCAGTGTTTCTCACCATATTGCAGGTCCAACTGTGTGATTTTCTCATTTTGAGACTTTTTCAATGTTTCTCACCATATTCCAGCTACTACAGTCTGATTTTCTCATTTTTGACTTTTTCAGGGTTTCTCATCATATTCCAAGTCCTAGAGTGTGATTTTTCCAATTTTTCGCCTTTTTCAGAGTTTCTCACCATATTCCAGGCTCCACAGTGTGATTTTCTCATTTTTTGGCTTTTTCAGGATTGCTCACCATATTCCATCTTCTACATTGTGATTTTCTCATTTTTCAACTTTTTCAGGGTTTCTTATCTTATTCCAAGTCCTACAGTGAAATTTTCTCATTTTTTGACTTTTTCAGGGTGTCTCAACTTATTCCAAGTCCTACAGTGTGATTTTCTCATTTTTTGACTTTTTCAGGGTTTCTCACCATATTGCAGGTCGTACACTTGTGAATTTCTTATTTTTGGACTTTTTCAGGGTTTCTCACCATATTCCAGGTACTACAGTGTGATTTTCTCATTTTAAGACTTTTTCAGCGTCTCTCACCATATTGCATGTCCTACAAGTGTGTATATCTTATTTTTCTACTTTTTAACGGTTTCTCTCCATATTCCATCTCCTACCGTGTACTTTTGTCATTTTTTGCCTTTTTCACGGTTTCTCATTTTACTCCAAGTCCTACAGTGTGATTTTCTCATTTTTTGACTTTTTCAGGGTTTCTCATCATATTCCAAGTCCTACAGTGTGATTTTCTCATTTTTTGACTTTTTCAGGGTTTCTCATCTTATTCCAAGTGCTAGAGTGTGATTTTTCTAATTTTTCGACTTTTTTAGATTATATCACCATATACTACATATTACTACAGTGTGATATTTCTCATTTTTTGACTTTTTCAAGGTTTCTTACCATATTCCATGTCCTACAGTGTGATCTTCTCATTTTAAGACTTTTTCAGGGTTTGTCACCATATTCCAGGTACTACAGTGTGATTTTCTTATTTTACACTTTTTCAGTGTTTCTGACCAAATTCCAGGACCTACTGCGTGTTTTTCTCATTTTTCGACTTTTTCAGGGTTTCTCACCATATTCCAGGTCCTACACTGTGATTTTCTCATTTTTCGACTTTTTCAGGGTTTTTCACCATATTGCAGGTCCTACAAGTGTGAATTTCTTATTTTTGGACTTTTTCAGGGTTTCTCACCATATTCCAGCTCCTACAGTGTGTTTTTGTCATTTTTTGTCTTTTTCACGGTTTCTCATCTTATTCCAAGTCCTATATTGTGATTTTCTCATTTTTTGACTTTTTCAGGATTTCTCACCATATTGCAGGTACTACAAGTTTGATTTTCTTATTTTTCGATCTTTCAGGGTTTCTCACCATATTCCAGGTCCTACTGTTTGATTTTCTCATTTTTAGACTTTTTCAGGGTTTCTCACCATATTCCAGGTACTACAGTGTGATTTTCTCATTTTTTGACTTTTTCAGGGTTTCTCATCATATTCCAAGTCCTAGAGTGTGATTTTCTCTTTTTTCGACTTTTTCAGAGTTTCTCACCATATTCCAGGTCCTACAGTGTGATTTTCTCATTTTTTGACTTTTTCAGGATTGCTCACCATATTCCATCTTCTACATTGTGATTTTCTCATTTTTCAACTTTTTCAGGGTTTCTCATCTTATTCCAAGTCCTACAGTGAAATTTTCTCATTTTTTGACTTTTTGAGGGTGTCTCATCTTATTACAAGTCCTACAGTGTGATTTTCTCATTTTTCGACTTTTTCAGGGTTTCTCACCATATTGCAAGTCCTACAAGTGTGAATTTATTTTTTTTTTTGGACTTTTTTAGGGTTTCTCACCATATTCCAGCTCCTACAGTGTGTTTTTGTCATTTTTTGTCTTTTTCACGGTTTCTCATCATATTCTAAATCCTACAGTGTGATTTTCTCATTTTTGGAATTTTTCAGGGTTTCTCACCATATTGCAGGTACTACAAGTTTGATTTTCTTATTTTTCGACTGTTTCAGGGTTTCTCACCATATTGCAGGTACTACAAGTTTGATTTTCTTATTTTTCGATCTTTCTGGGTTTCTCACCATATTCCAGGTCCTACTGTTTGATTTTCTCATTTTTAGACTTTTTCAGGGTTTCTCACCATATTCCAGGTACTACAGTGTGATTTTCTCATTTTTTGACTTTTTCAGGGTTTCTCATCATATTCCAAGTCCTAGAGTGTGATTTTCTCTTTTTTCGACTTTATCAGAGTTTCTCACCATATTCTAGGTCCTACAGTGTGATTTTCTCATTTTAAGACTTTTTCAGGGTTTCTCAACATATTCCAACTCCTTTAGTGTATTTTTCTCATTTTTCGACTTTTTTAGGGTTTCTCATCTTATTCCAAGTTCTACAGTTTGGTTTTCTCATTTTAAGACTTTTTCAGGGTTTCTCAACATATTCCAGGTCCTACAGTGTGATTTTCTCATTTTTCAACTTTTTCAGGGTTTCTCAACATATTGGAGGTTGTACAAGTGTGATTTTCTTATTTTTCGACTTTTTCAGGGTTTACTCACCATATTCCAGCTTCTACAGTGTATTTTTCTCATTTTTTGACTTTTTCACGATTTCTCATCATATTCTAAATCCTACAGTGTGATTTTCTCATTTTTGGAATTTTTCAGGGGTTTCTCACAATATTGCAGGTACTACAAGTTTGATTTTCTTTTTTTTCGACTGTTTCAGTGTTTCTCACCATATTGCAGGTCCAAATGTGTGATTTTCTCATTTTGTGACTTTTTCAATGTTTCTCACCATATTCCAGCTACTACAGTCTGATTTTCAAATTTTTGACTTTTTCAGGGTTTCTCATCATATTCCAAGTCCTAGAGTGTGATTTTCTCTTTTTTCGACTTTTTCAGAGTTTCTCACCATATTCCAGGTCCTACAGTGTGATTTTCCCATTTTAAGACTTTTTCAGGGTTTCTCAACATATTCCAACTCCTTCAGTGTATTTTTCTCATTTTTCGACTTTTTTAGGGTTTCTCATCTTATTCCAAGTCCTACAGTGAAATTTTCTCATTTTTTGACTTTTTCAGGGTGTCTCATCTTATTCCAAGCCCTACAGTCTGATTTTCTCATTTTTGACTTTTTCAGGGTTTTTCATCATATTCCAAGTCCTAGAGTGTGATTTTTCCAATTTTTCGCCTTTTTCAGAGTTTCTCACCATATTCCAGGTTCCACAGTGTGATTTTCTCATTTTTTGACTTTTTCAGGATTGCTCACCATATTCCATCTTCTACATTGTGATTTTCTCATTTTTCAACTTTTTCAGGGTTTCTCATCTTATTCCAAGTCCTACAGTGTGATTTTCTCATTTTTTGACTTTTTCAGGGTTTCTCATCTTATTCCAAGTCCTAGAGTGTGATTTTTCTAATTTTTCGACTTTTTCAGATTTTATCACCATATTCCATGTCCTACAGTGTGATTTTCTCATTTTAAGACTTTTTCAGGGTTTGTCACCATATTCCAGGTACTACAGTGTGATTTTCTTATTTTACACTTTTTCAGTGTTTCTGACCAAATTCCAGGACCTACTGTGTGATTTTCTCATTTTTCGACTTTTTCAGGGTTTCTCACAATATTCCAGGTCCTACACTGTGATTTTCTCATTTTTCGACTTTTTCAGGGTTTTTCACCATATTGGAGGTCCTACAAGTGTGGTTTTCTTATTTTTCGACTCTTTCAGGGTTTCTCATGATATTCCAGCTCCTACAGTGTATTATTCTCATTTTTTGACTTTTTCACGGTTTCTCATCATATTCCAAATCCTACAGTGTGATTTTCTCATTTTTGGAATTTTTCAGGGTTTCTCACCATATTGCAGGTTCTACAAGTTTGATTTTCTTATTTTTCGATCTTTTGGGTTTCTCACCAAATTCCAGGTCCTACTGTTTGATTTTCTCAATTTTAGACTTTTTCAGGGTTTCTCACCATATTCCAGGTACTCCAGTGTGATTTTCTCATTTTTCGACTTTTTCAGGGTTTCTCACCATATTGCAGATCCTACAAGTATGAATTTCTTATTTTTGGACTTTTTCAGGGTTTCTCACCATATTCCAGGTCCTACAGTGTGATTTTCTCATTTTAAGACTTTTTCAGTGTTTCTCACCATATTCCAGGTACTACTGCGTGATTTTCTCATTTTTCGACTTTTTCAGGGTTTCTCACCATATTGAAAGTCCTACAAGTGTGAATTTCTTATTTTTGGACTTTTTTAGGGTTTCTCACCATATTCCAGGTCCTACAGTGTGATTTTGTCATTTTTAGACTTTTTCAGGGTTTCTCACCATATTGGAGGTTCTACAAGTGTGATTTTCTTATTTTTCGACTTTTTCAGGGTTTCTCACCATATTGGAGGTTCTACAAGTGTGATTTTCTTATTTTTCGACTTTTTCAGGGTTTACTCACCATATTCCAGCTTCTACAGTGTATTTTTCTCATTTTTTGACTTTTTCACGGTTTCTCATCATATTCTAAATCCTACAGTGTGATTTTCTCATTTTTGGAATTTTTCAGGGTTTCTCACCATATTGCAGGTACTACAAGTTTGATTTTCTTATTTTTTGACTGTTTCAGTGTTTCTCACCATATTGCAGGTCCAACTGTGTGATTTTCTCATTTTGAGACTTTTTCAATGTTTCTCACCATATTCTAGCTACTACAGTCTGATTTTCTCATTTTTGACTTTTCAGGGTTTCTCATCATATTCCAAGTCCTAGAGTGTGATTTTTCCAATTTTTCGCCTTTTTCAGAGTTTCTCATCATATTCCAGGTTCCACAGTGTGATTTTCTCATTTTTTGACTTTTTCAGGATTGCTCAACATATTCCATCTTCTACATTGTGATTTTCTCATTTTTCAACTTTTTCAGGGTTTCTCATCTTATTCCAATTCCTACAGTGAAATTTTCTCATTTTCTGACTTTTTCAGGGTGTCTCATCTTATTCCAAGTCCTACAGTGTGATTTTCTCATTTTTCGACTTTTTCAGGGTTTCTCACCATATTGCAGGTCCTACACGTGTGAATTTCTTATTTTTGGACTTTTTCAGGGTTTCTCACCATATTCCAGGTACTACAGTGTGATTTTCTCATTTTAAGACTTTTTCATGGTCTCTCACAATATTGCATGTCCTACAAGTGTGTATATCTTATTTTTCTACTTTTTAACGGTTTCTCTCCATATTCCATCTCCTACCGTGTACTTTTGTCATTTTTTGTATTTTTCACGGTTTCTTATTTTATTCCAAGTCCTACAGTGTGATTTTCTCATTTTTTGACTTTTTCAGGGTTTCTCATCATATTCCAAGTCCTACAGTGTGATTTTCTCATTTTTTGACTTTTTCAGGGTTTCTCATCTTATACCAAGTCCTAGAGTGTGATTTTTCTAATTTTTCAACTTTTTCAGATTTTATCACCATATTCCTTTTACTACAGTTTGATTTTTCTCATTTTTGACTTTTTCAAGGTTTCTCACCATATTCCATGTCCTAAAGTGTGATTTTCTCATTTTAAGACTTTTTCAAGGTTTCTCACCATATTCCAGGTACTATAGTGTGATTTTCTTATTTTACAGTTTTTCAGTGTTTCTGACCAAATTCCAGGACCTACTGCGTGATTTTCTCATTTTTCGACATTTTCAGGGTTTCTCACCATATTCCAGGTCCTACACTGTGATTTTCTCATTTTTCGACTTTTTCCGGGTTTTTCACCATATTGGAGGTCCTACAAGTGTGGTTTTCTTATTTTTCGACTCTTTCAGGGTTTCTCATGATATTCCAGCTCCTACAGTGTATTATTCTCATTTTTTGACTTTTTCACGGTTTCTCATCATATTCCAAATCCTACAGTGTGATTTTCTCATTTTTGGAATTTTTCAGGGTTTCTCACCTAATTGCAGGTACTACAAGTTTGATTTTCTTATTTTTCGACTGTTTCAGTGTTTCTCACCATACTGCAGATCCTATTGTGTGATTTTTCTCATTTTTCGTCTTTTTCAGGCTTTCTCATCATATTCCAAGCCCTACAGTCTGATTTTTCTAATTTTTTGACTTTTTCAGAGTTTCTCAACATATTCCAGGTTCTACAGTGTGATTTTTCTAATTTTTAAAATTTTTCAGGGTTGCTCACCATACTCGATCTTCTACAGTGTGATTTTCTCATTTTTCGACTGTTTGAGGGTTTCTCACTATATTGCAGGTCCTACAAGTGTGAATTTCTTATTTTTGGACTTTTTCAGGGTTTCTCATCATATTCCAAGTCCTATAGTGTGATTTTTGCATTTTTCGAATTTTTCAGGGATATCCCCGGTTCTCTGGAAGAGGAGCCAATGATGTTAATTGTTGAGCCCTTTCAGTGGCGACACCCATCTTTAAATATTTAGAAGTATATGTGAGGCTGTGTTTATGTACATCATATGCAGACCATAAATGTGATTTAGATTCTCCAGAATCTGAAACCCTCTTCTGGAGTGTCTGAAGGCAGCTACAGTGTACTTATATCAAATAAATAAATAAATAAATAAATAAATAAATAAATAAATAAATAATAAATAAACATTTTTTAAACAGGATAAGAAAGAAAGAAAGACCAGGCAGGCCTGAAATCCTTATCTCTGTCTGTCTGTCTGTCTGTCTACAGTCTGTCTGATCCCCTTGGACTCGAGATCGGCCACCATATAGTTGCTGGTAGTTGATCCCAGGTTCTCTAGAAGAGAAGACAATGCTGTTAATTGTTGAGCCCTTTCAATGGGCCCACCCATCTTTAAATTTTTAGAAGTATATGTAAGGCTGTGTTTATGTACCGAATATGCAGACCATAAGAGGGATTTAGATTCTCCAGAATCTGACACCCTCTTCTGGATTGTTTGAAGACAGCTACATTGTACTTATATCTAATAAATACATAAATAAATAAATAAACATTTTTTAAAAAGGATAAGAAAGAAAGAAAGACCAGGCAGGCTTGCCATCCTTATCCTTGTCTTTCTGTCTGTCTGTCTGATCACCTGGTACTGGACATGGGACACCATATAGTTGCTGGTAGTTGATCCCAGGATCTCTGGTAGAGGAGACAATGCTGTTAATTGTTGAGCCCTTTCAGTTGCCCCACACATCTTTAAATTTTTAGAAGTATATGTGAGGTTGTGTGTATGTACATCATATGGAGACCATAAGAGGGATATAGATTCTCCAGAATCGGACACCATCTCTGGAGTGTCTGAAGACAGCTACAGTGTACTTATATCTAATAAATACATACATACATAAATAAATAAATAAATAAATAAATAAATAAACAAACAAACATTTTTTTAAAAGGATAAGAAAGAAAGAAAGACCAGGCAGGACTGCCATTCTTATCTTTGTCTGTCTGTCTGTCTCTCTGTCTGTCTGTCTGTCTGATCTCCTGGAACTGGAGATGGGCCACCATATAGTTGCTGGCAGTTGATCCCAGGTCCTCTGAAGTGGAGACAATGCTGTTAATTGTTCAGCCCTTTCAGTGGCCCCACCCATCTTTAAATTTCTAGAAGTAAATGTGATGCTGTGTTTATGTACATCATATTCAGATCATAAGAGAAATTTAGATTCTCCAGAATCTGACACCGTCTTTTGTAGTGTCTATGACGTATACAGTGTACTTATATCTAATAAATACATAAATAAATAAATAAACATTTTTTAAAAACGATACGAAAGAAAGAAAGACCAGGCAGGCCTGCCATCCTTATCTCTGTCTGTCTCTCTGTCTGTCTGATCCCCTGGAACTGGAGATGGGCCACCATAGAGTTGCTTGTAGTTGATCCCAGGTTCTCTGGAAGAGGAGAAAATGCTGTTAATTGTTGAGCCCTTTCAGTGGCCCCACCCATCTTTAAATTTTTAGAAGTATATGTGAGGCTGTGTTTATGTACCGAATATGCAGACCATAAGAGGGATTTAGATTCTCCAGAATCTGACACCCTCTTCTGGTGTGTCTGAAGACAGCTACAGTGTACTTATATCTAATAAATTCATAAATAAACAAATAAACATTTTTAAAAAAGGATAATAAAGAAAGAGAGACCAGGCAGGCCTGCCATCCTTGTCTGTCTGTCTGTCTGTCTGTCTGATCCCCTGGAACTGGAGATGGGCCACCATATAATTTCTGGTAGTTGATTCCAGGTTCTCTGGAAGAGGAGTCAGTGCTGTTAATTGTTGAGCACTTTCAGTGGCCCCACCCATCTTTAAATTTTTAGAAGTATATGTGAGGCTGTGTTTATGTACATCATATGCAGACCATAAGAGGGATATAGATTCTCCAGAATCTGACACCTTCTTCGGGAGTGTTTGAAGACAGCTACAGTGTACTTATATCTAATAAATACATACGTAAATTAATAAACATTTTTTAAAAAGGATAAGAAAGAAAGAAAGACCAGGCAGGCCTGCCATCCTTATCTCTGTCTGTCTGTCTGTCTGTCTGTCTGTCTGTCTATCTGATCCCCTGGAACTGGAGAAGGGTCACCATATAGTTGCTGGTAGTTGATCCCAGATTCTCTGGAAGAAGAGATGATGCTGTTAATTGTTGAGCCCTCTCAGTTGCCCCGCCCATCTTTAAATTTTTAGAAGTATATGTGAGGCTGTGTTTATGTACATCATATGCATACCATAAGAGGGATTTAGATACTCCAGAATCTGACACCCTCTTCTGCAGTGTCTGAAGACAGCTACAGTGTACTTATATCTAATAAATTCATAAATAAATAAACATTTTAAAAAAGGATAATAACGAAAGAGAGACCAGGCAGGCCTGCCATCCTTGTCTGTCTGTCTGTCTTTCTGTCTGATCCCCTGGAACTGGAGTTGGGCCACCATATAATTGCTGGTAGTTGATCCCAGGTTCTGTGGAAGAGGAGTCAGTGCTGTTAATTGTTGAGCCCTTTCAGTAGCCCAACCCATCTTTAAATTTTTAGAAGTATATGTGAGGATGTGTTTATGTACATCATATACATACCATAAGAGGGATTTAGATATTCCAGAATCTGACACCCTCTTCTGGCGTGTCTGAAGACAGCTACAGTGTACTTATATCTAATAAATACATAAATAAATAAATAAACATTTTTTTAAAACGATAAGAAAGAAAGAAAGACCAGGCAGGCCTGCCATCCTTATCTCTGTCTGTCTGTCTGTCTGATCCCCTGGAACTGGAGATGGGCCACCATATAGTTGCTGGTAGTTGATTTCAGGTTCTCTGGAAGAGGAGACAATGCTGTTAATTGTTGAGCCCTTTCAGTGGCCCCACACATCTTTAAAATTTTAGAAGTATATGTGAGGCTGTGTTCATGTACATCATATGCAACCATAAGAGGGATATAGATTCTCCAGAATCTGACACCCTCTTCTGGAGAGTCTGAAGACAGCTACAGTGTACTTATATCTAATAAATTCATAAATAAATAAACAAATAAATAAATAAATAAATAAACAAATAAATAAACATTTTTTAAAAAGGATAAGAAAGAAAGAAAAATCAGGCAGGCCTGCCATCCTTATCTCTGTCTGTCTGTCTGTCTGTCTTATCCCCTGGAACTTGAGATGGGCCACCATATAGTTGCTGGTAGTTGATCCCACGTTCTCTGGAAGAAGAGACAATGCTGTTAATTGTTTAGCTTTTTCAGTGGGCCCACCCATCTTTAAATTTTTAGAAGTATATGCGAGGCTGTGTTTATGTACATCATATGCAGACCATAAGAGGGATTTAGATTCTCCAGAAGATGAGACCCTCTTCTAGAGTGTTTGAAGACAGCTACAGTGTACTTATATCTAATAAATACATAAATAAATAAATAAACATTTTCTAAAAAGTATAAGTAAGAAAGAAAGACCAGGCAGGCCTCCATCCTTATCTCTTTCTGTCTGTCTGTCTGTCTGATACCCTGGAACTGCAGATGGGCCACCATATAGTTGCTGGTAGTTGATCCCAGGTTCTCTGGAAGAGGAGACAATGATGTTAATTTTTGAGCCCTTTCAGTGGTCCTACCCATCTTTAAATTTTTAGAAGTATATGTGAGGCTGTGTTTATGTACATCATATGCAGACCATAAGAGGGATTTAGATTCTCCAGAATCTGACACCCTCTTCTAGAGTGTCTGAAGACAGCTACTGTGTACTTATATCTAATAAATACATAAATAAATAATTAAAAAAACATTATTTAAAAAGGATAAGAAAAAAGAAAGACCAGGCAGGCCTGCCACCCTTATCTCTGTCTGTCTGTCTGTCTGTCTGATACCCTGGAACTGGAGATGGGCCACCATAGTGTTGCCGGTAGTTTATCCCAGGTTCTCTGGAAGAGGAGACAATGCTGTTAATTGTTGAGCCCTTTCAGTGGCCCCACCCATCTTTAAATTTTTAGAAGAAAATGTGAGTCTGTGTTTATGTACATCATATGCAGACCCTAAGAGGGATTTAGATTCTCCAGAATCTGACACCCTCTTCTGCAGTGTCTAAAGACAGCTACATACATATATCTAATAAATACATATATAAAAAATAATTTTTTTTAAAAAGGATAAGAAAGAAAGAAAGACCAGGCAGGAGTGCCATCCTTATCTCTGTCTGTCTGTCTGTCTGTTTGATACCCTGGTACTGGAGATGGGCCACCATATAGTTACTGGTAGTTGATCCCAGGCTCTCTGGAAGAGGAGACAATGCTGTTAATTGTTGAGCCATTTCAGTGGCCCCACCCATCTTTGAATTTTTAGAAGTAAAATTGTGCTGTGTTTATGTACATCATATGCAGACCATAAGAGGGATTTAGATTCTCCAGAATCTGACACCCTCTTCTGGATTGTTTGAAGACAGCTACATTGTACTTATATCTAATAAATACATAAATAAATAAATAAACATTTTTTAAAAAGGATAAAAAAGAAAGAAAGACCAGGCAGGCCTGCTATCCTTATCCTTGTCTCTCTGTCTGTCTGTCTGATCACATGGAACTGGAGATGGGCCACCATATAGTTGCTGGTAGTTGATCCCAGGATCTCTGATGAGTAGACAATGCTGTTAATTGTTGAGACCTTTCAGTGGCCCCACACATCTTTAAATTTTTAGAAGTATATGTGAGGCTGTGTTTATGTACATCATATGCAGACCATAAGAGGGATATAGATTCTCCAGAATCTGACACCCTCTTCTGGAGTGTCTGAAGATAGCTAAAGTGTACTTATATCTAATAAATACATAAATAAATAAATAAATAAATAAATAAATAAATAAATAAACAAACATTTTTTAAAAAGAATAAGATAGAAAGAAAGACCAGGCTGGACGGTCATCCTTATCTATGTCTGTCTGTCTGTCTCTCTGTCTGTCTGTCTGTCTGATCTCCTGGAACTGGAGATGGGCCACCATATAGTTGCTGGTAGTTGATCCCAGGTTCTCTGGAAGAGGAGACAATGCTGTTAATTGTTGAGGGCTTTCAGTGGCCCCACACATCTTGAAATTTTTAGAAGTATATGTGAGTCTGTGTTTATGTACATCATATGCAGACCATAAGTGGGATTTAGGTTCTCCACAATCTGACACCCTCTTCTGGAGTGTCTGAAGACAGCTACAGTGTACTTATATCTAATAAATAAATAAATAAATAAATAAATAAATAAATAAATAAATAAATGAATGAATGAATTAATAAATAAATAAATAAATAAATAAATAAATAAATAAATAAGTAAATAAACAAACATTTTTTAAAAAGGATAAGAAAAAAAGAAAGACCAGCAGGCCTGCCATCCTTATCTCTGTCTGTCTGTCTGTCTGTCTGTCAGTCTGATCCCCTGGAACTGGAATGGGCCCCATATATTTGCTGGTAGTTGATCCGAGGTTCTCTGGAAGAGGAGACAATGCTGTTAATTGTTGAGTCCTTTCAGTGGCCCCACACATCTTTAAATTTTTAGAAGTATATGTGAGTCTGTGTTTATGTACATCATATGCAGACCATAAGAGGGATTTAGATTCTCCAGAATCTGACACCCTCTTCTGGAGTGTCTGAAGACAGCTACAGTGTACTTATATCTAAAAAATACATAAATAAATAAATAAATAAATAAATAAATAAATAAATAAATAAACATTTTTTAAAAAGGATAAGAAAGAAAGAAAGACCAGGCAGGCCTGCCATCCTTATCTCTGTCTTTCTGTCTGTCTGTTTGTCTGTCTGATCCCCTGAAACTGGAGATGGGCCAACATATAGTTGCTGGTAGTTGATCCCAGGTTCTCTGGAAGAGGAGACAATGCTGTTAATTGTTGGTTCCTTTCAGTGGCCCCAACCATCTTTAAATTTTTAGAAGAATATGTGAGGCTGTGTTTATGTACATCATATGCAGAACATAAATGGGATTTGCGTTCTGCAGAATCAAACACCCTCTTCTGGAGTGTCTGAAGATAGCTATAGTGTACTTATATCTAATAAATACATAAATAAATTAATAAACCTTTTTTAAAATGATAAGAAAGAAAGAAAGACCAGGCAGGCCTGCCATCCTTATCTCTGTCTGTCTGTCTGTGTGTCTGTCTGATCCCCTGGAATTGGAGATGGGCCACCATATAATTACTGGTTATTGATCCCAGGTTCTCTGGAAGAGGAGACAATGCTGTTAATTGTTGATCCCTTTTAGTGGCCCCACCCATCTTTAAATTTTTAGAAGTATATGTGAGGCTGTGTTTATGTACATCATATGCAGACCATAAGAGGGATTTAGATTCTCCAGAATCTGACAACCTCTTCTGGAGTGTCTGAAGACAAGTATTGTGTACTTATATCTAATAAATACATTAAAAATAAATAAATAAATAAATAAATAAATAAATAAATAAAAATAAATAAATAAACATTTTTTTTAAACGGAGAAGAAAGAAAGAAAGACCATGCAGGCCTGCCATCCTTATCACTGTCTGTCTGTCTGTCTGTCTGTCTGATCCCCTGTAACTGGAGATGGGACAGCATATAGTTGCTGGTAGTTGATCCCAGGTTCTCTGGAAAAGGAGACAATGCTGTTAATTGTTGAGCCCATTCAGTGGCCCCACCCATCTTTAAATTTTTAGAAGTATATGTGAGGCTATGTTTATGTACATCAAATGCAGACCATAAGAGGGATTTAGATTCTCCAGCATATGACACCCTCTTCTGGAGTGTCTGAAGACAGCTACAGTGTACTTATGTCTAATAAATACATAAATAAAAAATTAAACATTTTTAAATAAGGATAATAAAGAAAGAAAATCCAGGCAGGCCTTCCATCCTTATATCTGTCTGTCTGTCTGATTCCCTGGAACTGGAGATGGGCCACCATATAGTTGCTGGTAGTTGATCCAGGTTCTCTGGAAGAGGAGACAATGCTGTTAATTGTTGAGCCCTTTCAGTGGCCCCACACATCTTTAAATTTTTAGAAATATATGTGAGGCTGTGTTATGTACATCATATGCAGACCATAAGAGGTATTTAGATTCTCCAGAATCTGATACCCTCTTCTGGAGTGTCTGAAGACAGCTACAGTGTACTTATATCTAATAAATAAATAAATAAATAAATAAATAAATAAATAAATAAATAAATAAACATTTTTTAAAAAGGATAAGAAAAAAAGAAAGACCAGGCAGGCCTGCCATCCTTATCTCTGTCTGTCTGTCTGTCTGTCTGTCTGATCCCCTGGAACTGGAGATGGGCCACCACATAGTTGCTGGTAGTTTAATCCCAGGTTCTCTGGAAGAGGAGACAATGCTGTTAATTGTTGAGCCCTTTTAGTGGCCCCACACATCTTTAAATTTTTAGAAGTATATGTGAGGCTGTGTTTATGTACATCATATGGAGACCATAAGAGGGATTTAGATTCTCCAGAATCTGACACCCTCTTCTGGAGTGTCTGAGGACAGCTACAGTGTACTTATATCTAATAAATAAATAAATAAATAAATAAATAAATAAATAAATAAATAAACATTTTTTAAAAAGGATAAGAAAAAAAGAAAGTCCAGCAGGCCTGCCATCCTTATCTCTGTCTGTCTGTCTGTCTGTCTGTCTGATCCCCTGGAACTGGAATGGGCCACCATATAGTTGCTGGTAGTTGATCCGAATTTCTCTGGAAGAGGAGACAATGCTGTTAATTGTTGAGTCCTTTCAGTGGCCCCACACATCTTTAAATTTTTAGAAGTATATGTGAGTCTGTGTTTATGTACATCATATGCAGACCATGAGAGGGATTTAGATTCTCCAGAATCTGACAACATCTTCTGAAGTGTCTGAAGACAGCTACAGTGGTCTTATATCTAATAAATACATAAATAAATAAAAAATAAATAAATAAATAAATAAATAAACATTTTTTCAACAGTATAATAAAGAAAGAAAGACCAGGCAGGCCTGCCATCCTTATATCTGTCTGTCTGTCTGTCTGTCTGTCTGATCCCCTGGAACTGGAGATGGGCCACCATATAGTTGCTGGTAGTTCATCCCAGGTTCTCTGGAAGAGGAGACAATGCTGTTAATTGTTGAGCCCTTTCAGTGACCCCACCCATCTTTAAATTTTTAGAAGTATATGTGACTGTGTTTATGTACATCATATTCAGATCATAAGAGGGATTTAGATTCTTCAGAATCTGACACCATCTTCTGGAGTGTCTGAAGACAGCTACAGTGTACTTATATATAAAAAATACATAAATAAATAAATAAATAAACATTTTTTAAAAGGATAAGAAAGAAAGAAAGACCAGGCAGGCCTGCCATCCTTATCTCTGTCTGTCTGTCTGTCTGTCTGTTTGTCTGTCTGATCCCCTGAAACTGGAGATGGGCCACCATATAGTTGCTGGTAGTTGATCCCAGGTTCTCTGGAAGAGGAGACAATGCTGTTAATTGTTGGTTCTTTTCAGTGGCCCCAACCATCTTTTAATTTTTAGAAGAATATGTGAGGCTGTGTTTATGTACATCATATGCAGAACATAAGGGGGATTTACATTCTACAGAATCAAACAGCCTCTTCTGGAGTGTCTGAAGATAGCTACAGTGTACTTATATCTAATAAATACATAAATAAATAAATAAATAAATAAACCTTTTTTAAAATGATAAGAAAGAAAGAAAGACCAGGCAGGCCTGCCATCCTTATCTCTGTCTGTCTGTCTGTGTGTCTGTCTGATCCCCTGGAACTGGAAATGGGCCACCATATAATTGCTGGTTGTTGATCCCAGGATCTCTGGAAGAGGAGACAATGCTGTTAATTGTTGATCTCTTTTAGTGGCCCCACCCATATTTAAATTTTTAGAAGTATATGAGAGGCTGTGTTTATGTACATCATATGCAGACCATAAGAGGGATTTAGATTCTCCAGAATATGACACCCTCTTCTGGAGTGTCTGAAGACAAGTATTGTGTACTTATATCTAATAAATACATTAAAAATAAATAATTAAATAAATATAAATAAATAAATAAACATTTTTTTAAAAGGATAAGAAATAAAGAAAGACCAGGCAGGCCTACCATCCATATCTCTGTCTGTCTGTCTTTCTATCTGATCTCCGGGAACTGGAGATGGGCCACCATATAGTTGCTGGTAGTTGATCCAAGGTTCTCTGGAAGAGGAGACCATTCTGTTAATTGTTGAGCCCTTTCAGTGGCCCCACACTTCTTTAAATTTTTAGAAGTATACTTGAGGCTGTGTTTATGTACATCATATGCACATTATAAGAGGATTTAGATTCTCCAGAATCTGACTCCCTCTACTGGAGTGTCTGAAGACAGCTACAGTGTATTTATATCTAATAAATAAATAAATAAATAAATAAATAAATAAATAAATAAATAAACATTATTTAAACAGGATAAGAAATAAAGAAAGACCTGGCAGGCCTGCCATCCATATCTCTGTCTGTCTGTCTGTCTATCTGATCCCCTGGAACTGGAGATGGGCCACCATATAGTTGCTGGTAGTTGATCCCAGGTTCTCTGGAAGAGGAGACAATGCTGTTAATGTTGAGCCCTTTCTTTCTTTCTTTCTTTTTTTTTTTTTTTTTTTTTTTGGTTTTTTCAAGACAGGGTTTCTCTGTGTAGCCCTGGCTGTCCTGGAACTCACTTTGTAGACCAGGCTAGCCGGGAACTCAGAAATCCGCCTGCCTCTGCCTCCCGTGTGCTGGGATTAAAGGCGTGCGCCACCACGCCCGGCTTGTTGAGCCCTTTCAATGGCCCTACCCATGTTTAAATTTTTAGAAGTGTATGTGAGGCTGTGTTTATGTACATCATATGCAGACCAGAAGAGGGATTTAGATTCATCAGAATCTGACACCCTCTACTGGAGTGTCTGAAGACAGCTACTGTGTACTTATATCTAATAAATAAATAAATAAATAAATAAATAAATAAATAAACATTATTTAAATAGGATAAGAAAGAAAGAAAGACCAGGCAGGCCTTCCATCCATATCTCTGTCTGTCTGTCTGTCTGTCTGTCTGTCTATCTGATCCCCGGGAACTGGAGATGGGCCACCATATAGTTGCTGGTAGTTGATCCCAGGTTCTCTGGAAGAGGAGACAATGCTGTTAATTGTTGAGCCCTTTCAGTCGCCCCACCCATCCTTAAATTTTTAGAAGTGTATGTGAGGCTGTGTTAATGTACATCATATGCAGACCTTAAGTGGGATTTAGATTGTCCAGAATCTGACACCCTCTTCTGGAGTGTCTGAAGACAGCTACAGTGTATTTATATCTAATAAATAAATAAATAAATAAATAAATAAATAAATAAATAAATAAATAAACATTTTTTAAAATGGATAAGAAATAAAGAAAGACCAGGCAGGAGTGCCATCCTTATCTCTGTCTGCCTATCTGTCTATCTGATCCCCTGGAACTGGAGATGGTCCATCATATACTTGCTGGTAGTTGATCCCAGGTTCTCTGGAAGAGGAGACAATGCTGTTATTTGTTGAGCCCTTTAAG
This sequence comes from Mus caroli, assembly GCF_978045245.1. Taxonomy (NCBI): domain Eukaryota; kingdom Metazoa; phylum Chordata; class Mammalia; order Rodentia; family Muridae; genus Mus; species Mus caroli. The sequence goes on from NW_028227342.1 coordinate 22,776, forward strand.
TGGCCCCACCCATCTTTAAATTTTTAGAAGTGTATGTGAATCTCTGTTTATGTACATCATATGCATACCATAAGAGGGATGTAGATTCTCCAGAATCTGACACCCTCTTCTGGAGTGTCTGAAGACAGCTACAGTGTACTTATATCGAATAAATATATACTTAAATAAATAAATAAATAAACATTTTTTAAAAAGGATAAGAAAGAAAGAAAGACCAGGCAGGCCTGCCATCCTTATCTCTGTCTGTCTGTCTCTCTGTCTGTCTGATCCCCTGGAACTGGAGATGGGCCACCATATAGTTGCTGGTAGTTGGTCCCAGGTTCTCTGGAAGAGGAGACAATGCTGTTAATTGTTGAGCCCTTTCAGTGGCCCCACCAATCTTTATATTTTTAGAAGTATATGTGAGTCTCTGTTTATGTACATCATATGCAGACCATTAGAGGGGTTTAGATTCTCCAGATTCTGACACCCTCTACTGGAGTATCTGAAGACAGCTACAGTGTACTTATATCGAATAATACATAAAAAAATAAATAAATGAATAAATAAATAAATAAGTAAATAAATAAATAAACATTTTTAAAAAAGGATAAGAACGAAAGAAAGACCTGGCAGGCCTGCCATCCTTATCTCTGTCTGTCTGTCTGTCTGTCTGTCTGATCCTCTGATACTGGATATGGGCCACCATATAGTTGCTGGTAGTTGATCCCAGGTTCTCTGGAAGGGGAGACAATGCTGTTAATTGTTGAGACCTTTCAGTGGTCCCACCCATCTTTAAATATTTAGAAGTGTATGTGAGGCTGTGTTTATGTACATCATATGCAGACCATAAGAGGGTTTTAGATTCTCCAGAATCTGACACCCTCTACTGGAGTGTCTGAACAGCTACAGTGTACTTATATCTAATAAATACATAAATAAATAAATAAATAAATAAATAAATAAATAAATAAATAAATAAATAAATAAACATTTTTTAAAAAGGATAAGCAAGAAAGAAAGACCAGGCAGGCATGCCATCCATATCTCTGTCTGTCTGTCTGTCTGTCTATCTGATCCCCTGGAACTGGAGATGGGCCACCATATAGTTGCTGGTAGTTGATCCCAGGTTCTCTGGAAGAGGAGACAATGCTGTTAATGTTGAGCCCTTTCTTTCTTTCTTTCTTTTTTTTTTTTTTTTTTTTTTTTTTGGTTTTTTCGAGACAGGGTTTCTCTGTGTAGTCCTGGCTGTCCTGGAACTCACTTTGTAGACCAGGCTAGCCGGGAACTCAGAAATCCGCCTGCCTCTGCCTCCCGTGTGCTGGGATTAAAGGCGTGCGCCACCACGCCCGGCTTGTTGAGCCCTTTCAATGGCCCTACCCATGTTTAAATTTTTAGAAGTGTATGTGAGGCTGTGTTTATGTACATCTTATGCAGACCAGAAGAGGGATTTAGATTCATCAGAATCTGACACCCTCTACTGGAGTGTCTGAAGACAGCTACTGTGTACTTATATCTAATAAATAAATAAATAAATAAATAAATAAATAAATAAACATTATTTAAACAGGATAAGAAAGAAAGAAAGACCAGGCAGGCCTTCCATCCATATCTCTGTCTGTCTGTCTGTCTGTCTGTCTGTATGTCTATCTGATCCCCGGGAACTGGAGATGGGCCACCATATAGTTGCTGGTAGTTGATCCCAGGTTCTCTGGAAGAGGAGACAATGCTGTTAATTGTTGAGCCCTTTCAGTCGCCCCACCCATCCTTAAATTTTTAGAAGTGTATGTGAGGCTGTGTTAATGTACATCATATGCAGACCTTAAGTGGGATTTAGATTGTCCAGAATCTGACACCCTCTTCTGGAGTGTCTGAAGACAGCTACAGTGTATTTATATCTAATAAATAAGTAAATAAATAAATAAATAAATAAATAAATAAACATTTTTTAAAATGGATAAGAAATAAAGAGAGACCAGGCAGGAGTGCCATCCTTATCTCTGTCTGTCTATCTGTCTGTCTGATCCCCTGGAACTGGAGATGGTCCATCATATACTTGCTGGTAGTTGATCCCAGGTTCTCTGGAAGAGGAGACAATGCTGTTATTTGTTGAGCCCTTTAAGTGGCCCCACCCATCTTTAAATTTTTAGAAGTGTATGTGAATCTCTGTTTATGTACATCATATGCATACCATAAGAGGGATTTAGATTCTCCAGAATCTGACACCCTCTTCTGGAGTGTCTGAAGACAGCTACAGTGTACTTATATCGAATAAATATATAAATAAATAAATAAATAAATAAACATTTTTTAAAAAGGATAAGAAAGAAAGAAAGACCAGGCAGGCCTGCCATCCTTATCTCTGTCTGTCTGTCTCTCTGTCTGTCTGATCCCCTGGAACTGGAGATGGGCCACCATATAGTTGCTGGTAGTTGGTCCCAGGTTCTCTGGAAGAGGAGACAATGCTGTTAATTGTTGAGCCCTTTCAGTGGCCCCACCAATCTTTATATTTTTAGAAGTATATGTGAGTCTCTGTTTATGTACATCATATGCAGACCATTAGAGGGGTTTAGATTCTCCAGATTCTGACACCCTCTACTGGAGTATCTGAAAACAGCTACAGTGTACTTATATCGAATAATACATAAAAAAATAAATAAATGAATAAATAAATAAATAAGTAAATAAATAAATAAACATTTTTAAAAAAGGATAAGAACGAAAGAAAGACCTGGCAGGCCTGCCATCCTTATCTCTCTCTGTCTGTCTGTCTGTCTGTCTGATCCTCTGATACTGGATATGGGCCACCATATACTTGCTGGTAGTTGATCCCAGGTTCTCTGGAAGGGGAGACAATGCTGTTAATTGTTGAGACCTTTCAGTGGTCCCACCCATCTTTAAATATTTAGAAGTGTATGTGAGGCTGTGTTTATGTACATCATATGCAGACCATAAGAGGGTTTTAGATTCTCCAGAATCTGACACCCTCTACTGGAGTGTCTGAACTGCTACAGTGTACTTATATCTAATATATACATAAATAAATAAATAAATAAATAAATAAATAAATAAATAAATAAATAAACATTTTTTAAAAAGGATAAGCAAGAAAGAAAGACCAGGCAGGCATGCCATCCATATCTCTGTCTGTCTGTCTGTCTGTCTATCTGATCCCCTGGAACTGGAGATGGGCCACCATATAGTTGCTGGTAGTTGATCCCAGGTTCTCTGGAAGAGGAGACAATGCTGTTAATGTTGAGCCCTTTCTTTCTTTCTTTCTTTTTTTTTTTTTTTTTTTTTGATTTTTTCGAGACAGGGTTTCTCTGTGTAGCCCTGGCTGTCCTGGAACTCACTTTGTAGACCAGGCTAGCCGGGAACTCAGAAATCCGCCTGCCTCTGCCTCCCGAATGCTGGGATTAAAGGCGTGCGCCACCACGCCCGGCTTGTTGAGCTTTTTCAATGGCCCTACCCATGTTTAAATTTTTAGAAGTGTATGTGAGGCTGTGTTTATGTACATCATATGCAGACCAGAAGAGGGATTTAGATTCATCAGAATCTGACACCCTCTACTGGAGTGTCTGAAGACAGCTACTGTGTACTTATATCTAATAAATAAATAAATAAATAAATAAATAAATAAATAAATAAATAAACATTATTTAAACAGGATAAGAAAGAAAGAAAGACCAGGCAGGCCTTCCATCCATATCTCTGTCTGTCTGTCTGTCTGTCTGTCTGTCTATCTGATCCCCGGGAACTGGAGATGGGCCACCATATAGTTGCTGGTAGTTGATCCCAGGTTCTCTAGAAGAGGAGACAATGCTGTTAATTGTTGAACCCTTTCAGTCGCCCCACCCATCCTTAAATTTTTAGAAGTGTATGTGAGGCTGTGTTAATGTACATCATATGCAGACCTTAAGTGGGATTTAGATTGTCCAGAATCTGACACCCTCTTCTGGAGTGTCTGAAGACAGCTACAGTGTATTTATATCTAATAAATAAATAAATAAATAAATAAATAAATAAATAAATAAATAAACATTTTTTAAAATGGATAAGAAATAAAGAGAGACCAGGCAGGAGTGCCATCCTTATCTCTGTCTGTCTATCTGTCTGTCTGAACCCCTGGAACTGGAGATGGTCCATCATATACTTGCTGGTAGTTGATCCCAGGTTCTCTGGAAGAGGAGACAATGCTGTTATTTGTTGAGCCCTTTAAGTGGCCCCACCCATCTTTAAATTTTTAGAAGTGTATGTGAATCTCTGTTTATGTACATCATATGCATACCATAAGAGGGATTTAGATTCTCCAGAATCTGACACCCTCTTCTGGAGTGTCTGAAGACAGCTACAGTGTACTTATATCGAATAAATATATACATAAATAAATAAATAAACATTTTTTAAAAAGGATAAGAAAGAAAGAAAGACCAGGCAGGCCTGCCATTCTTATCTCTGTCTGTCTGTCTCTCTGTCTGTCTGATCCCCTGGAACTGGAGATGGGCCACCATATAGTTGCTGGTAGTTGGTCCCAGGTTCTCTGGAAGAGGAGACAATGCTGTTAATTGTTGAGCCCTTTCAGTGGCCCCACCAATCTTTATATTTTTAGAAGTATATGTGAGTCTCTGTTTATGTACATCATATGCAGACCATTAGAGGGGTTTAGATTCTCCAGATTCTGACACCCTCTACTGGAGTATCTGAAGACAGCTACAGTGTACTTATATCGAATAATACATAAAAAAATAAATAAATGAATAAATAAATAAATAAGTAAATAAATAAATAAACATTTTTAAAAAAGGATAAGAACGAAAGAAAGACCTGGCAGGCCTGCCATCCTTATCTCTCTCTGTCTGTCTGTCTGTCTGTCTGATACTCTGATACTGGATATGGGCCACCATATAGTTGCTGGTAGTTGATCCCAGGTTCTCTGGAAGGGGAGACAATGCTGTTAATTGTTGAGACCTTTCAGTGGTCCCACCCATCTTTAAATATTTAGAAGTGTATGTGAGGCTGTGTTTATGTACATCATATGCAGACCATAAGAGGGTTTTAGATTCTCCAGAATCTGACACCCTCTACTGGAGTGTCTGAACAGCTACAGTGTACTTATATCTAATAAATAAATAAATAAATAAATAAATAAATAAATAAATAAATAAACATTTTTTAAAAAGGATAAGCAAGAAAGAAAGACCAGGCAGGCATGCCATCCATATCTCTGTCTGTCTGTCTGTCTGTCTGTCTATCTGATCCCCGGAAATGGAGATGGGCCACCATATAGTTGCTGGTAGTTGATCCCAGGTTCTCTGGAAGAGGAGAAAATGCTGTTACTGTTGAGCCCTTTCAGTGGCCCTACCCATCTTTAAATTTTTAGAAGTGTATGTGAGGCTGTGTTTATGTACATCATATGCAGACCAGAAGAGGGATTTAGATTCATCAGAATCTGACACCCTCTTCTGGAGTGTCTGAAGACAGCTACAGTGTATTTATATCTAATAAATAAATAAATAAATAAATAAATAAACATTTTTTAAAATGGATAAGAAATAAAGAGAGACCAGGCAGGAGTGCCATCCTTATCTCTGTCTGTCTATCTGTCTGTCTGATCCCCTGGAACTGGAGATGGTCCATCTTATACTTGCTGGTAGTTGATCCCAGGTTCTCTGGAAGAGGAGACAATGCTGTTATTTGTTGAGCCCTTTAAGTGGCCCCACCCATCTTTAAATTTTTAGAAGTATATGTGAGGCTTTGTTTATGTACATCATATGCAGACCATAAGAGGGATTTAGATTCTCAGGAATCTGACACCCTCTTCTGGATTGTCTGAAGACAGCTACAGTGTACTTATATCTAATAAATAAATAAATAAATAAATAAATAAATAAATACATAAATCAATAAACATTTTTTAAAAAAAATAAGAAAGAAAGAAAGTCCAGGCAGGCCTTCCATCCATATCTCTGTCTGTCTGTCTGTCTGTCTATCTGATCCCCGGGAACTGGAGATGGGCCACCATATAGTTGCTGGTAGTTGATCCAAGATTCTCTGGAAGAGGAGATAATGCTGTTAATTGTTGAGCCCTTTTAGTGGCCCCACACTTCTTTAAATTTTTAGAAGTATACCTGAGGCTGTGTTTATGTACATCATATGCAGATTATAAGAGGATTTAGATTCTCCATAATCAGACACCCTCTACTGGAGTGTCTGAAGACAGCTACAGTTTACTTATATCTAATAATACATAAATAAATAAATAAACATTTTTTTAAAAGGATAAGAAAGAAAGAAAGACCAGGCAGGCCTTCCATCATTATCTCTGTCTGGCTGTCTGGCTGTCTGATCCCCTGGAACTAAAGGTGGGCCACCATATAGTTGCTGGTAGTTGATCCCAGGTTCTCTGGAAGAGGAGTCAATGCTGTTAATTTTTGAGCCCTTTCAGGGACCCCACCCATCTTTAAATTTTTAGAAGTATATGTGAGACTGTGTTTATGTACATCATATGCAGACCATTAGAGGGATTTATATTCTCCAGATTCTGACACCCTATTCTGGAGTGTCTGAAGACAGCTACAGTATACTTATATCTAATAAATACATAAATAAATGAATAAATAAATAAATAAATAAATAAATAAACATTTTTAAAAATGGATAAGAAAGAAAGAAAGAAAGACCAGGCAGGCATGCCATCCTTATCCTTGTCTGTTTCTCTGTCTGTCTGTCTGATCCCCTGGAACTGGAGATGGGCCACCATATAGTTGATGGTAGTTGATCCCAGGTTCTCTGGAGAGGAGATAATGCTGTTAATTGTTGAGCCCTTTCAGTGGTCCCACCCATCTTTAAATTTTTAGAAGTATATGTGAGTGTCTGTTTATGTATATCATATGCAGACCATAAGAAGGATTTAGATTCTCCAGAATCTGACACCCTCTACTGGAGTGTCTGAAGACAGCTACAGTGTACTTATATCGAATAAATACATAAATAAATAAATAAATAAATAAATAAATAAATAAATAAATAAACATTTTTTAAAAAGGATAAGAAAGAAAGAAATACCAGGAGGCCTGTCATCCTTATCTCTCTCTGTCTGTCTGTCTGTCTTTCTGATCCCCTGGAACTGGAGATGGGCCATCATATAGTTGCTGGTAGTTGATCCCAGGTTCTCTGGAAGAGGAGATAATGCTGTTAATTGTTGAGCCCTTTCAGTGGTCCAACCATCTTTATATTTTTAGAAGTATATGTGAGTCTCTGTTTATGTACCTCATATGCAGACAATCGGGTGATTTAGATTCTCCAGAATCTGACACCCACTTCTGGAGTGTCTGAAGACAGCTACAGTGTACTTATATCTAATAAATACATAAATAAATAAATAAATAAACATTTTTTTAAAAAGGATAAGAAAGAAAGAAAGACCAGGCAGGCCTGCCACCTTGTCTGTCCGTCTGTCTGTCTGTCTATCTGTCATATCCACTGGAACTGGAGATGGGCCAAAATATAGTTGCTGGTAGTTGATCCCAGGTTCTCTGGAAGAGGAGACAATGCTGTTAATTTTTGAGCCCTTTCAGTGGCCCCAACCATCTTTAAATTTTTAGAAGTATATGTGAGGCTGTGTTTATGTACATCATATGCAGACCATAAGAGGGATATAGATTATCCAGAACCTCACACCCTCCTCTGGAGTGTCTGAAGACAGCTACAGTGTTCTTATATATAATAAATAAATAAATAAATAAATAAATAAATAAATAAATATATAAATAAATAATATTTTTTAAAAAGGATAAGAAAGAAAGAAAAACCAGGCAGGCCTGCCATGCTTATCTTTGTCTGTCTGTCTGTCTCTCTGTCTGTCTGTCTGTCTGATCCCCTAGAACTGGAGATGGGCCACCATATAGTTGCTGGTAGTTGATCCCAGGTCCTCTGGAAGAGGAGACAATGCTGTTAATTGTTGAGCCCTTTCAGTGGCCACACCCATCTTTGAATTTTTAGAAGTAAATGTGACGCTGTGTTTATGTACATCATATTCAGACCATAAGAGGGATTAAATTCTCCAGAATCTGACACAGTCTTTTGGAGTGTCTAAGACGGATACAGTGTACTTATATCTAATAAATACATAAACACATAAATAAACATTTTTTAAAATCGATTAGAAAGAAAGAAAGACCAGCCAGGCCTGCCATCCTTATCTCTGTCTGGTTGTCTGTCTGATCCCCTGGAACTGGAGATGGGCCACCATAGAGTTGCTGGTAGTTGATCCCAGGTTCTCTAGAAGAGAAGACAATGCTGTTAATTGTTGAGCCCTTTCAGTTGCCCACCCATCTTTAAATTTTTAGAAGTATATGTAAGGCTGTGTTTATGTACCGAATATGCAGACCATAAGAGGGATTTAGATTCTCCAGAATCTGACACCTTCTTCGGGAGTGTCTGAAGACAGCTACAGTGTAATTATATCTAATAAATTCATAAATAAACAAATAAACATTTTTTAAAAAGGATAATAAAGAAAGAGAGACCAGGCAAGCCTGCCATCCTTGTCTGTCTGTCTGTCTGTCTGATCCCCGGAACTGGAGATGGGCCACCATATAATTGCTGGTAGTTGATCCCAGGTTCTCTGGAAGAGGAGACAATGCTGTTAATTGTTGAGCCCTTTCAGTGGCCCCACCCATCTTTAAGTTTTTAGAAGTATATGTGAGGCTGTGTTTATGTACATCATATGCAGATCATAAGAGGGATATAGATTCTCCAGAATCTGACACCCTCTTGGGGAGTGTTTGAAGACAGCTACCGTGTACTTTTATCTAATAAATACATACATAAATTAATAAACATTTTTAAAAAGGATAAGAAAGAAAGAAAGACCAGGCAGGCCTGCCACCTTGTCTGTCTGTCTGTCTGTCTGTCTCTCTATCTGTCAGATCCCCTGGAACGGGAGATAGGCCACCATATAGTTGCTGGTAGTTGATCCCAGGTACTCTGGAAGAGGAGACAATGCTGTTAGTTGTTGAGCCCTTTCAGTAGCCCCACCCATCTTTAAATTTTTAGAAGTATATGTGAGGCTGTGTTTATGTACATCATATGCAGACCATACGAGGGATTTAGATTCTCCAGAATCTGACACCCTCTTCTGGAGTGTCTGAAGACAGCTACATTGTACTTATATCTAATAAATACATAAATAAATAAATAAATATATACATACATAAATAAATAAACATTTTTTAAAAAGGATAAGAAAAAAAGAAAGACCAGGCAGGCCTGCCATCCTTATCTCTGTCTGTCTGTCTGTCTGTCTGATCCACTGGAACTAAAGATGGGCCACCATATAGTTGCTCATTGTTGATCCCAAGTTCTCTGGAAGAGGAGTCAATGCTGTTAATTATTGAGCCCTTTCTGGGGCCCCACCCATCTTTAAATTTTTAGAACTATATGTGAGGCTGTGTTTATGTACATCATATGCAGACCATAAGAGGGATTTATATTCTCCAGAATCTGACACCCTCTTCTGGAGTGACTGAAGACAACTACAGTGTACTTATATCTAATAAGTAAATAAATAAATAAATAAATAAATAAATAAATAAACATTTTTAAAAAAGAATAAGAAAGAAAGAAAGAAAGACCAGGCAGGCCTGCCATCCTTATCTCTGTCTATCTGTCTGTCTGTCTGATACCCTGGAACTGGAGATGGGCCACCATATAGTTGCTGGTAGTTGATCCCAGTTTCTCTGCAAGAGGAGACAATGCTGTTAATTTTTGAGCCCTTTCAGTGGCCCCACCCATCTTTAAATTTTTAGAAGAATTTGTGAGGCTGTGTTTATGTACATCATATGCAGACCATAAGAGGGATTTAGATTCTTCAGAATCTGACACCATCTTCTGGAGTGTCTGAAGACAGCTAGAGTGTACTTATATCTAATAAATACATAAATAAATAAATAAACATGTTTTAAAAAGGATAAGAAAGAAATAAAAACCAAGCAGGCCTGCCTTCCTTGTCTGTTTGTCTATCTGTCTATCTGATCCCCTGAAACTGGAGATGGGCCACCATATTTTTGCTGGTAGTTGATCCCAGGTTCTCAGGAAGAGGAGACAATGCTGGTATTTGTTGAGCCCTTTAAGTGGCCCCACCCATCTTTAAATTTTTAGAAGTATATATGAGGCTGTGTTTATGTACATCTTATGCAGACCATAAGAGGGATTTAGATTCTCCGTAATCTGACACCCTCTTCTGGAGTGTCTGAAGACAGCTACTGTGTACTTATATCTAATAAATACATACATAAATAAATAAATAAACATTTTTTAAAAGGATAAGAAGAAAAGAAAGACCAGGTAGGCCTGCCATCCTTATCTCTGTCTGTCAGTCTGTCTGTCTGATCCCCTGGAACTAGAGATGGGCCACCATATAGTTGCTGGTAGTTGATCCCAGGTTCTCTGGAAGAGGAGACAATGCTGTTAATTGTTGAGCCCTTTCAGTGGCCCCACCCATCTTTAAATTTTTAGAAGTATATGTGAGGCTGTGTTTATGTACATTGTATGCAGACCATAAGAGGGATTTAGAAGCCGGGCGTGGTGGTCCATGCCTTTAATCCCAGCACTCGGGAGGCTGAGGCAGGCAGATTTCTGAGTTCGAGGCCAGCCTGGTCTACAAAGTGAGTGCCAGGACAGCCAGGGCTACACAGAGAAACCCTGTCTCGAAAAACCAAAAAAAAAAAAAAAAAAAAAAAGAGGGATTTAGATTCTCCAGAAACTGATACCCTCTTCTGGAGTGTCTGAAGACATCTACAGTGTACTTATATCTAATAAATAAATAAATAAATAAAGAAAGAAAGAAAGAAAGAAAGAAAGAAAGAAAGAAAGAAAGAAAGATGTTTTAAAAAGGATAAGAAAGAATGAAAAACCAGACAGGCCTGCCATTCTAGTCTGTCTGTCTGTCTGTCTGTCTGATCCCCTGGAACTGGAGATGGGCCATTATATAGTTGCTGGTAGTTGATCCCAGGTTCTCTGGAAGAGGAGACAAGGCTGTTAATTGTTGAGCCCTTTCAGTGGCCCCACCCATCTTTAAATTTTTAGAAGTATATATGAGGCTGTGTTAATGTACATCATATGCAGTCCATAAGAGGGATTTAGATACTCCAGAACCTGAAACCCTCCTCCTGAGTTTCTGAAGACAGCTACAGTGTACTTAAATCTAATAAATAAATAAATAAATAAATAAATAAATAAATAAATAAATAAATAAATAAACATTTTAAAAGGATAAGAAAGAAAGAAAGAAAGAAAGAAAGAAAGAAAGAAAGAAAGAAAGAAAGAAAGAAAGAAAGAAAGAACAGGCAGACCTGCGATCCTTATCTCTTCTGTCTGTCTGTCTGTCTATCTGATCCCCTGGAACTGGAGATGGGCCACCATATAGTTGCTGGTAGTTGATCCCAGGTTCTCTGGAAGAGGAGACAATGCTGTTAATTGTTGAGCCCTTTCAGTGGCCCCACACATCTTTAAATTTTTGGAAGTAATTGTGAGTCTGTGCTTATGTACATCATTTGCAGTACATAAGAGGGATTTAGATTCTCCAGAATCTGACGACCTCTTCCTCAGTGTCTGAAGACAGCTACAGTGTACTTATATCTAATATACATTAATAAATAAATAAACATTTCTTAAAAAGGATAAGAAAGAAAGATAGACCAGGCAGGCCTGCCATCCTTATCTCTATCTGTCTGTATGTCTGTCTGTCTGTCTGATCCCCTGGAACTGGAGATGGGCCACCATATAGTTGCTGGTAGTTGAACCCAGGTTCTCTGGAAGAGGAGACAATGCTGTTAATTTTTGAGCAGTAAAGTGGCCCCACACATCTTTAAATTTTTAGAAGTATATGTGAGGATGTGTTTATGTACCTCATATGCAGACCATAAGAGGGATTTAGATTGTCCAGAATCTGACACCGTCTTCTGGAGTGTCTGAAGACTGCTACCATGTACTTATATCTAATAAATAAATAAATAAATAAATAATCATTTTTTAAAAATGATAAGAAAAAAAGAAAGTCCAGGCAGGCCTGCGTTCCTTAAATCTGTCTGTCTGTCTGTCTGTCTGATCCCGGGGAACTGGAGATGGGCCACCATATAGTGGCTGATAGTTGATCCCAGGTTCTCTGGAAGAGGAGACAATGCTGTTAATTGTTGAGCCCTTTCAGTGGCCCCACTCATCTTTAAATTTTTAGAAGTGTATGTGAGGCTGTGTTTATGTACATCATAGGCAGACTATAAGAGGGATTTAGATTCTCCAGAATCTGACACCCTCTTCTGGAGTGTCTGAAGACAGCTACAGTGTACTTATTCTAATAAATAAATATATAAATAAATAAATAAATAAATAAATAAATAAACTTTTTTTAAAAATGATAAGAAAAAAAGAAATACCAGGGAGGCCTGCCATCCTTATCTCTGTCTGTCTGTCTATCTGTCTTTCTGATTCCCTGGACCTGGAAATGGGCCACCATATAGTTGCTGGTAGTTGATCTCAGGTTCTCTGGAAGAGGAGACAATGCTGTTAATTGTTGATCCCTTTCAGTGGCCCCACCCATCTTTAAATTTTTGGAAGTAAATGTGAGTCTGTGTTTATGTACATCATATGCAGACCATAAGAGGGATTTAGATTCTCCAGAATCTGACAACCTCTTCTGGAGTGTCTGAAGACCTCTACAGTGTACTTATATCTAATAAATACATAAATAAATAAATAAACATTTTTTCAAAAAGGATAAGAAAGAAAGAACAACCAGGCAGGCCTGCCATCCTTGTCTGTTTGTCTGTCTGTCTGTCTGATCCCCTGAAACTGGAGATGGGCCACCATATTTTTGCTGGTAGTAGATCCCAGGTTCTCTGTAAGAGGAGACAATGCTGTTAATTGTTGAGCCCTTCAGTGGCCCCACCCATCTTTAAATTTTTAGAAGTATATGTGAGGCTTTGTTTATGTACATCATATGCAGACCATAAGAAGGATTTATATTCTCCAGAATCTGACACCCTCTTCTGGAGTATCTGAAAGCAGCTACAGGGTACTTATATCTAATAAATAAATGAATAAATAAATAAATAAATAAACATTTTTTAAAAGGATAAGAAAAAATGAAAGACCAGGCAGGCCTGCCATCCTTATCTCTGTCTGTCTGTCTGTCTGTCTGATCTCCTGGAACTGGAGATGGGCCACAATATAGTTGCTGGTAGTTGATCCCAGGTTCTCTGGAAGAGGAGACAATGCTGTTAATTGTTGAGCCCTTTCAGTGGCCCCACTCATCTTTAAACTTTTAGAAGTGTATGTGAGGCTGTGTTTATGTACATCATAGGCAGACTATAAGAGGGATTTAGATTCTCCAGAATCTGACACCCTCTTCTGGAGTGTCTGAAGACAGCTACAGTGTATTTATGTCTAATAAATAAATAAATAAATAAATAAATAAATAAATAAATAAATAAATATTTAAAAAAAAAATGATAAGAAAAAAAGAAAGACCAGGCAGGGCCTGCCATCCTTTTCTCTGTCTGTCTGTTTTTCTGATCTCCTGGAACTGGAGATGGGCCACCATATAGTTGCTGGTAGTTGATCCCAGGTTCTCTGGAAGAGGAGACAATGCTGTTAATTGTTGAGCCCTTTCAGTGGCCCCACTCATCTTTAAATTTTTAGAGGTGTATGTGAGGCTGTGTTTATGTACATCATATGCAGACCATAAGAGGGATTTAGATTCTCCAGAATATGACACCCTCTTCTGGAGTGTCTGAAGATAGCTACAGTGTACTTATATCTAATAAATACATAAATAAATAAATATATAAATAAATAAATAAATAAATAAATAAATAAATAAATAAATAAACATTTTTTAAAAAGGATAAGAAAGAAAGAAAGACCAGGCAGGCCTTCCATCCTTATCTCTGTCTGTCTGTCTGTCTCTCTGTCTGATCCCCTGGAACTGGAGATGGGCAACCATATAGTTGCTTGTAGTTGATCCCAGGTTCTCTGGAAGAGGAGACAATGCTGTTAATTATTGAGCCCTTTCTGTGGCCCCACCCATCTTTAAATTTTTAGAAGTATATGTGAGGCTGTGTTTAAGTACATCATATGCAGACCATAAGAGGGATTTAGATTCTCCAGAATCTGACACCCTCTACTGGAGTGTCTGAAGACAGCTACAGTGTACTTATATCTAAAAAATACATAAATAAATAAATAAATAAATAAATAAATAAATAAATAAATAAAATATTTTTTAAAAGGATAAGAAATAAAGTAAGACCAGGCAGGCCTGCCATCCTTATGTCTGTCTGTCTGTCTGTCTGTCTTTCTGATCCCCTGGAACTGGAGATGGGCCACCATATAGTTGCTGTTAGTTGATCCCAGGTTTTCTGGAAGAGGAGACAATTCTGTTAATTGTTGAGCCCTTTCAGTGGCCCCACCCATCTATAAATTTTTAGAAGTATATGTGAGGCTGTGTTTATGTACATCATATGCAGCCCATAAGAGGGATTTAGATTCTCCAGAATCTTACACCCTTTTCTGCATTGTCTCAAGACAGCTACAGTGTACTTATATCTAATAAATAAAAAAATAAATAAATAAATAAATAAATAAATAAATAAATAAACATTTTTTAAAAGGGATAAGAAAGAAAGAAAAACCAGGCAGGCCTGCCATACTTGTCTGTCTGTCTTACTGTCTTGCCTAGCCCCTTGCCTAGCCTAGCCTAGCCTAGCCCCTTGCCTAGCCTAACCTAGCCCCTTGCTTAGCCTAGCCCTGCCTTGCCTAGCCCTGCCTATCCCTGTCTTTAACCAGGCTGGCCTCGAAATCAGAAACTGACTGCCTCTCCCTCCAGAGTGCTCTCATTAAGAACTCGAGCCACCACTGACTGTTGGGTTTTCTAAGTCTTACATAGGTATTGTCTGTTTCTCAGCTGTGAAACCCTAATTAACACATGTAGTCTGTCCTAGGTCAGCCATAGCTACAGACTGAGGCCTTTTCTAAAACAAAACAAAAGAAAACAAAAAATAGAAATAATAAAATAAATAAATTAAGCAACCACATGATATCTTTTCTTTCTTTCAATGATACTCAGAGCTTGAAGCAGTTCACCCATGAGACCTCAGCTCCGGACATTGAGGCTGTTTCCCTAACAAGTATTATGGCTGAACCTGAGGGGTTCTACTGCTGATTTGTGTCCCCCACTTTAAAAAAATAGTTGTTTTCAAAGGCTGCAGGTTCTTAGCCCTGTTCCTTGTTACAGTTGAGTCACAGCCCTGAATGTTCAGTCTTAGTTAAAGGCACTGAGAAGGGCTTCCTCTAGACATCAAAGACCAAGTCTTTGTTATTAAAAAGTTAATCTGGATTCCCCCACCCCCTGAGGGTTTGTATTCTCAACATAGACCCTTTTCCTTCCTAACCTTGGCTGTCCTGAACCTTACTGTCCTTGAACTCAGTGATTTGCCTGTCTTGCTGGGATGAAACTGTGAGCTACCATCCAGAAGGAAGCACCCTGCTGAGGTTAGATTGGGGTCTCTTCCATTTTCCTCTATGAACATGCATATGGCAGGCCTGTTCTTTCTTTTTTACTTTTCCTTTTCTTTTTAAAGATTTATTTATTTATTATATCAAAGTATGCTGTAGCTATGTTCACACACTCCAGAAGAGGGTGTCAGATGCTGAAGAATCTAAATCATTCTTATTGTCTGCATATGATGTATATAAACACAGCCTAACATATGCTCAAAAAAAAAGAAAGAAAGAAAGAAAGAAAGAAAGAAAGAAAGAAAGAAAGAAAGAAAGAAAGAAAGAAAGAAAGAAAGATGTGGCTACAGAGAGGGCTCAACAATTAAGAGCATTGTCTCCTCTTCCAGAGAACCTGGGCTCAATTACCAGTATATATATATATGGTGGCCCATCTCCAGTTCCAGGGGATCTATTACTCTGTTCTGGAGTCTGTGGGCACAGCATACACATGCAAAACATTCTTACACTAAAAATAAAATAGATCATTCAGAGAGAGGACAGAGAGTGGGTGAGAGAGAGGGGAGGTAATTATAACTCCTGACGAGTTTGAAGACCTGAGCTTCATCACTCACACAAATAAATACATGCAAAATAATTTTTATTGAGCAACAGTTATATTTACTATATCTAAAGGACAGTCATGAGCATATTCTCTAAATAGAAAAAGGCCTGTTAGTCTTAGAAATGGAAAAGACAAACCAAGGAAGATTTGCAATTACATAATGAGGCAGCTCAGCCCAGCTCTTAGGTTGGAAATAAGACTCGAGAATAGGATACACATGAAGCCAGCCAACAATGCTTTTTCTTTTGGAGGCTGAAGGGATACACCTGAAGACAGCCAATGCTGTGTGTGCTTGATGGTGATCTGGTAATTTTTTTTTTTTAATTTTTAAAAACTTTAACACTTTTTATAAAACTTTTATAAAAACTTTTTATTCTCCTTTCTTTCTTTCTTTCTTTCTTTCTTTCTTTCTTTCTTTCTTTCTTTCTTTCTTTCTTTCTTTCTTTTTTTTTCAGGGTTTCTCACCATATTGCATGTACTACAAGTTTGATTTTCTTATTTTTCGACTGTTTCAGGGTTTCTCACCATATTGCAGGTCCTACTGTGTGATTTTCTCATTTTTCGACTTTTTCAGGGTTTCTTATCATATTCCAAGTCCTAGAGTGTGATTTTCTCATTTTTCGACTTTTTCAGGGATTCTCACCATATTGCAGGTCCTACAAGTGTGAATTTCTTAATTTTCGACTTTTGCAGGGTTTCTCACCATGTTCCAGCTACTACAGTGTATTTTTCTCATTTTTTAAAATTTTCACGGTCTCTCATCTTATTCCAAGTCGAACAGTGTAATTTTCTCATTTTTCGACTTTTTCAGGGTTTCTCACCATATTGCAGGTACTACAAGTTTGATTTTCTTATTTTTCAAATGTTTCAGGGTTTCTCACCATATTCCAGGTCCTACTGTGTGATTTTCTCACGTTAAGACTTTTTCAGTGTTTCTCACCAATATTCTAGGTACTACAGTGTGATTTTCTCATTTTTTGACTTTTTCAGGTTTTCTCATCATATTCCAAGTCCTAGAGTGTGATTTTCTCTTTTTCGGACTTTTTCAGGGTTTCTCAAAAATATTCCAGGTCCTACAGTGTAATTTTCTCATTTTTTGACTTTTTCAGGGTTTCTCACCATATTCCAAGTCCTATAGTGTGATTTTCTCATTTTTTGACTTTTTCAGGGTTTCTCATCTTACTTCAAGTCCTACAGTGTGATTTTCTCATTTTTCGACTTTTTCAAGGTTTCTCACCATATTGCAGGTCCTACAAGTGTGATTTTCTTATTGTTGGACTTTTTCAGGGTTTCTCACCATATTCCAGCTCCTACAGTGCATTTTTGTCATTTTTTGTCTTTTTCACGGTTTCTCATCTTATTCCAAGTCCTACAGTGTGATTTTCTCATTTTTCGACTTTTTCAGGGTTTCTCACCATATTGCAGTGCTACTGTGTGATTTTCTCATTTTTAGACTTTTTCAGGGTTTCTCACCATATTCCAGGTTCTACTGTGTGATTTTCTCATTTTTTGACTTTTTCAGGGTTTCTCACCATATTCCAAGTCCTATAGTGTGATTTTCTCATTTTTTGACTTTTTCAGGGTTTCTCATCTTACTCCAAGTCCTACAGTGTGATTTTCTCATTTTTGACTTTTTCAGGGTTTCTCACCATATTGCAGGTCCTACAAGTGTGATTTTCTTATTGTTGGACTTTTTCAGGTTTTTCTCACCATATTCCAGCTCCTACAGTGCATTTTTGTCATTTTTTGTCTTTTTCACGGTTTCTCATCTTATTCCAAGTCCTACAGTGTGATTTTCTCATTTTTCGACTTTTTAAGGGTTTCTCACCATATTGCAGGTCCTACTGTGTGATTTTCTCATTTTTAGACTTTTTCGGGTTTCTCACCATATTCCAGGTACTACTGTGATTCCAGGTACTAATGTGTGATTTTCTCATTTTTTGACTTTTTCAGGGTTTCTCATCATATTCCAAGTCCTAGAGTGTGATTTTCTCTTTTTAAGACTTTTTAAGGGTTTCTCACCATATTCCAGGTCCTACAGTGTGATTTTCTCAATTTTGGACTTTTTCAGGGTTTCTCATCATATTCCAAGTCCTAGACTGTGATTTTCTCTTTTTTCGACTTTTTCAGGGTTTCTCACCATATTCCAGGTCCTACAGTGTGATTTTCTCATTTTTTGACTTTTTCAGGGTTTCTCATCTTACTCCAAGTCCTACAGTGTGATTTTCTCATTTTTCGACTTTTTCAGGGTTTCTCACCATATTGCAGGTCCTACTGTGTGATTTTCTCATTTTTAGACTTTTTCAGTGTTTACTCACCATATTCAAGGTACTACAGTGTTATTTTCTCATTTTATGACTTTTTCAGGGTTTCTCATCTTATTCCAAGTCCTACAGTGTGATTTTCTCATTTTTCGACTTTTTCAGTGTTTCTCACCATATTGCAGGTCCTACTGTGTGATTTTCTCATTTTTAGACTTTTTCAGGGTTTCTCACCATATTCCAGGTACTACTGTGTGATTTCTCATTTTTTGACTTTTTCAGGGTTTCTCATCATTTTCCAAGTCCTAGAGTGTGATTTTCTCTTTTTTCTACTTTTTCAGGGTTTCTCACCATATTCCAGGTCCTAGAGTGTGATTTTCTCATTTTTTGACTTTTTCAGGGTTTCTCACCATATTCCAGCTCCTACTGCGTGATTTTCTCATTTTTCGACTTTTTCAGGGTTTCTCACCATATTCCAAGTCCTACAGTGTGATTTTCTCATTTTTTGACATTTTCAGGGTTTGTCACCATATTCCAGGTACTACAGTGTGATTTTCTTATTTTAGACTTTTTCAGTGTTTCTCACCAAATTCCAGGACCTACTGCGTGATTTTCTCATTTTTGACTTTTTCAGGATTTCTCACCATATTCCATGTCCTACACTGTAATTTTCTCATTTTTCGACTTTTTCAGGGTTTTTCACCATATTGGAGGTCCTACAAGTGTGATTTTCTTATTTTTCGACTTTTTCAGGGTTTCTTACCATATTCCAGCTTCTACAGTGTATTTTTCTCATTTTTTGACTTTTTCACGGTTACTCATCATATTCTAAATCCTACAGTGTGATTTTCGCATTTTTGGAAATTTTCAGGGTTTCTCACCATAGTGCAAGTACTACAAGTTTGATTTTCTTATTTTTTGACTGTTTAAGTGTTTATCACCATATTGCAGGTCCTAATGTGTGATTTTCTCATTTTGAGACTTTTTCTGTGTTTCTCACCATATTCCAGCTACTACAGTGTGATTTTCTCATTTTTCGACTTTTATAGGGTTCCTCATCATATTCCAAGTCCTAGAGTGTGATTTTTCTAATTATTGACTTTTTCAGGGTTACTCACCAAATTCCATCTTCTACAGTGTGATTTTCTCATTTTTTGACTTTTTCAGGGTTTCTCATCATATTCCAAGTCCTAGAGAGTGATTTTTCTAATTTTTCGCCTTTTTCAGAGTTTCTCACCATATTCCAGGTTCCACAGTGTTATTTTTCTCATTTTTTGACTTTTTCAGGATTGCTCAACATATTCCATCTTCTACAGTGTGATTTTTTCATTTTTCAACTTTTTCGGGGTTTCTCATCTTATTCCAAGTCCTACAGGGTGATTTTCTCATTTTTTGACTTTTTCAGGGTGTTTCATCTTATTCCAAGTCCTACAGTGTAATTTTCTCATTTTTCAACTTTTTCAGGGTTTCTCACCATATTGCAGGTCCTACAAGTGTGAATTTCTTATTTTTTGACTTTTTCAGGGTTTCTCACCATATTCCAGCTCCTTCAGTGTATTTTTCTCATTTTTTGACTTTTTCAGGGTTTCTCACCATATTGCAGATATGACAAATTTGATTTTCTTATTTTTCGACTGCTTCAGGGTTTCTCACCATATTCCAGGTCCTACAGTGTAATTTTCTCATTTTTTGACTTTTTCAGTGTTTCTCACCATATTGCAGGTCCTACTGTGTGATTTTCTCATTTTTAGACTTTTTCAGTGTTTACTCACCATATTCAAGGTACTACAGTGTTATTTTCTCATTTTGAGACTTTTTCAGGTTTTCTCATCTTATTCCAAGTCCTACAGGGTGATTTTCTCTTTTTTCGACTTTTAAAGGGTTTCTCAACATATTCCAGGTCCTACAGTGTAATATTCTCATTTTTTGACTTTTTCAGGGTTTGTCACCATATTCCAGGTACTACAGTGTGATTTTCTTATTTTAGACTTTTTCACTGTTTCTCACCAAATTCCAGGACCTACTGCGTGATTTTCTCATTTTTGACTTTTTCAGGATTTCTCACCATATTCCATGTCCTACACTGTAATTTTCTCATTTTTCGACTTTTTCAGGGTTTTTCACCCTATTGGAGGTCCTACAAATGTGATTTTTTTATTTTTCGACTTTTTCAGGGTTTCTCATCATATTCCAGCTCCTACAGTGTATTATACTCATTTTTTTGATTTTTTCACGGTTTCTCATCATATTCCAAATCCTATAGTGTGATTTTCTCATTTTTTGACTTTTTCAGTGTTTCTCACCATATTGCAGGTCCTACTGTGTGATTTTCTCATTTTTAGACTTTTTCAGTGTTTACTCACCATATTCAAGGTACTACAGTGTGATTTTCTCATTTTTTTGACTTTTTCAGGGTATATCATCATATTCCAAGTCCTAGAGTGTGATTTTCTCTTTTTTCGACTCTTTCAGAGTTTCTCACCATATTCCAGGTCCTACAGTGTGATTTTCTCATTTTAAGACTTTTTCAGGGTTTCTCAACACATTCCAGGTACTACAGTGTGATTTTCTCATTTTTCGACTTTTTCAGGGTTCCTCATCATATTCCAAGTCCTAGAGTGTGATTTTTCTAATTATTGACTTTTTCACGGTTGCTCACCATATTCCATCTTCTACAGTGTGATTTTCTCATTTTTCGACTTTTTCAGGGTTTTTCATCATATTCCAAGTTCTATAGTGTGATTTTCTCATTTTTTGACTTTTTCAGGGTTTCTCACCATATTCCAGGTCCTACAGTGTGATTTTCTCATTTTTCAACTTTTTCAGGGTTTCTCACCATAATGAAGGTCAAACAAGTGTGAGTTTCTTATTTTTCGACTTTTTCAGGTTTTCTCACCATATTCCAGCTCCTACAGTGTATTTTTCTCATTTTTAGACTTTTTCACGTTTTCTCACAATATTTCAAGTCCTACTGCGTGATTTTCTCATTTTTCGACTTTTTCAGGGTTTCTCACCATATTCCAAGTCCTACAGTGTGATTTTCTCATTTTTCGACTTTTTCAGAATTTCTCACCCTATTGCAGGTCCTACAAGTGTGAATTTCTTATTTTTTGACTTTTTCAGGGTTTCTCACCATATTCCAGCTCCTTCAGTGTATTTTTCTCATTTTTTGACTTTTTCAGGGTTTCTCACCATATTGCAGATATGACAAATTTGATTTTCTTATTTTTCGACTGCTTCAGGGTTTCTCACCATATTCCAGGTCCTACTGTGTGATTTTCTCATTTTTAGACTTTTTCAGTGTTTTTCTCACCATATTCAAGGTACTACAGTGTTATTTTCTCATTTTTTGACATTTTCAGGTTTTCTCATCATATTCCATGTCCTAGAGGGTGATTTTCTCTTTTTTCGACTTTTAAAGTGTTTCTCAACATATTCCAGGTCCTACAGTTTAATTTTCTCATGTTTTGACTTTTTCAGTGTTTCTCACCATATTGCAGGTCCTACAAGTGTGAATTTCTTTTTTTTCGACTTTTTCAGAGTTACTCACCATATTCCAGGTCCTACAGTGTGATTTTCTCATTTTTAGATTTTTCAGTGTTTCTCAACATATTGCAGGTCCTACTGTGTGATTTTCTCATTTTAAGACTTTTTCAGGGTTTCTCACCATATTCCAGGTCCTACTGTGTGATTTTCTCATTTTTTTACTTTTTCAGTGTTTCTCATCATATTCCAAGTCCTACAGTGTGATTTTCTCATTTTTTGACTTTTTCAGGGTTTCTTATCATATTCCAAGTCCTAGACTGTGATTTTTCTAATTTTTCGACTTTTTCAGATTATATCACCATATTCATTTTACTACAGTGTTGTTTCTCATTTTTTGACTTTTTCAAGGTTTCTCACCATATTCAATGTCCTACAGTGTGATTTTCTCGTTTAAAAGCTTTTTCAGGGTTTGTCACCATATTCCAGGTACTACAGTGTAATTTTCTTATTTTAGACTTTTTCAGTGTTTCTCACCAAATTCCAGGACCTACTGCGTGATTTTCTCATTTTTCGACTTTTTCAGGGTTTCTCACCATATTCCAGGTCCTACACTGTGATTTTCTCATTTTTCGACTTTTTCAGGGTTTTTCACCATATTGGAGGTCCTACAAGTGTGATTTTCTTATTTTTCGACTTTTTCAGGGTTTCTCATCATATTCCAAATCCTACAGTGTGATTTTCTCATTTTTGGAATTTTTCAGGGTTTCTCAACATATTGCAGGTACTACAAGTTTGATTTTCTTATTTTTTGACTGTTTCAGTGTTTCTTACCATATTGCAGGTCCTACTGTGTGATTTTCTCATTTTGAGACTTTTTCAGTGTTTATCACCATATTCCAGCTACTACAGTGTGATTTTCTCATTTTTCGACTTTTTCAGGGTTTCTCATCATATTCCAAGTCCTAGAGAGTGATTTTTCTAATTTTTCGCCTTTTTCAGAGTTTCTCACCATATTCCAGGTTCCACAGTGTGATTTTTCTCATTTTTTGACTTTTTCAGGATTGCTCAACATATTCCATCTTCTACAGTATGATTTTCTCATTTTTCAACTTTTTCAGGGTTTCTCATCTTATTCCAAGTCCTACAGTGTGATTTTCTCATTTTTTGACTTTTTCAGGGTGTCTCATCTTATTCCAAGTCATACAGTGTGATTTTCTCATTTTTCGACTTTTTCAGGGTTTCTCACCATATTGCAGGTCCTACAAGTGTGAATTTCTTATTTTTTGACTTTTTCAGGTTTTCTCACCATATTGCAGATAAGACAAATTTGATTTTCTTATTTTTCGACTTTTTCAGGGTTTCTCACCATATTCCAGGTCCTACTGTGTGATTTTCTCATTTTTAGACTTTTTCAGTGTTTACTCACCATATTCAAGGTACTACAGTGTTATTTTCTCATTTTTTGACTTTTTCAGGTTTTCTCATCTTATCCCAAGTCCTACAGGGTGATTTTCTCTTTTTTCGACTTTTAAAGGGTTTCTCAACATATTCCAGGTCCACCAGTGTAATTTTCTCATTTTTTGACTTTTTCAGTGTTTCTCACCATATTGCAGGTCCTACAAGTGTGAATTTCTAATTTTCGACTTTTTCAGAGTTACTCACCATATTCCAGGTCCTACAGTGTGATTTTTTCATTTCAAGATTTTTCAGTGTTTCTCACCATATTCCAGGTCCTACTGCCTGATGTTCTCATTTTTCGACTTTTTTCAGGGTTTCTCACCATATTCCAAGTCCTACTGTGTGATTTTCTCATTTTTTTGACATTTTCAGGGTTTGTCACCATATTCCAGGTACTACAGTGTGATTTTCTTATTTTAGACTTTTTCAGTGCTTCTCACCAAATTCCTGGACCTACTGCGTGATTTTCTCATTTTTGACTTTTTCAGGGTTTCTCACCATATTCCATGTCCTACACTGTAATTTTCTCATTCTTCGACTTTTTCAGGGTTTTTCACCCTATTGGAGGTCCTACAAGTGTGATTTTTTTATTTTTCAACTTTTTCAGGGTTTCTCAACATATTCCAGCTCCTACAGTGTATTATTCTCATTTTTTTGATTTTTTCACGGTTTCTCATCTTATTCCAAATCCTACAGTGTGATTTTCTCATTTTTGGAATTTTTCAGGGTTTCTCACCATATTGCAGGTTCTACATTGTGATTTTTCTCATTTTTTGAATTTTTCAGGGTTGCTCACCATATTTCAGCTCCTACAGTGTATTTCTGTCATTTTTTGTCTTTTTCACGGTTTCTCATCTTATTCCAAGTCCTATATTTTGATTTTCTCCTTTTTTGACTTTTTTAGGGTTTCTCACCATTTTGCAGGTACTACAAGTTTGATTTTCTTATTTTTCGATCTTTCAGGGTTTCTCACCATATTCCAGGTCCTACTGTTTGATTTTCTCATTTTTAGACTTTTTAAGGGTTTCTCACCATATTCCAGGTACTACAGTGTGATTTTCTCATTTTTTTTTGACTTTTTCATGGTATATCATCATATTCCAAGTCCTAGAGTGTGATTTTCTCTTTTTTCGACTATTTCAGAGTTTTTCACCCTATTCCAGGTCCTACAGTGTGATTTTCTCGTTTTAAGACTTTTTCAGGGTTTCTCAACACATTCCAGGTACTACAGTGTGATTTTCTCATTTTTCGACTTTTTCAGGGTTTCTCATCTTATTCCAAGTCCTACAGTGTGATTTTCTCGTTTTAAGACTTTTTCAGGGTTTCTCAACACATTCCAGCTTCTACAGTGTATTTTTCTCATTTTTTGACTTTTTAACGGTTACTCATCATATTCTAAATCCTACAGTGTGATTTTCGCATTTTTGGAAATTTTCAGGGTTTCTCACCATATTGCAGGTACTACAAGTTTGATTTTCTTATTTTTTGACTTTTTAAGTGTTTATCACCATATTGCAGGTCCTACTGTGTGATTTTCTCATTTTGAGACTTTTTCAGTGTTTCTCACCATATTCCAGCTACTACAGTGTGATTTTCTCATTTTTCGACTTTTTCAGGGTTCCTCATCATATTCCAAGTCCTAGAGTGTGATTTTTCTAATTATTGACTTTTTCACGGTTGCTCACCATATTCCATCTTCTACACTGTGATTTTCTCATTTTTCGACTTTTTCAGGGTTTTTCATCATATTCCAAGTTCTATAGTGTGATTTTCTCATTTTTTGACTTTTTCAGGGTTTCTCACCATATTCCAGGTCCTACAGTGTGATTTTCTCATTTTTCGACTTTTTCAGGGTTTCTCACCATAATGGAGGTCAAACAAGTGTGAGTTTCTTATTTTTCGACTTTTTCAGGTTTTCTCACCATATTCCAGCTCCTACGGTGTATTTTTTCTCATTTTTAGACTTTTTCACGTTTTCTCACAATATTCCTGGTCCTACTGCGTGATTTTCTCATTTTTCGACTTTTTCAGGTTTCTCACCATATTCCAAGTCCTACAGTGTGATTTTCTCATTTTTTGACTTTTTCAGAATTTTCTCACCCTATTGCAGGTCCTACAAGTGTGAATTTCTTATTTTTTGACTTTTTCAGGGTTTCTCACCATATTCTAGCTCCTTCAGTGTATTTTTCTCATTTTTTGACACTTCAGGGTTTCTCACCATATTGCAGATATGACAAATTTGATTTTCTTATTTTTCGACTGCTTCAGGGTTTCTCACCATATTCCAGGTCCTACTGTGTGTTTTTCTCATTTTTAGACTTTTTCAGTGTTTTCTCACCATATTCAAGGTACTACAGTGTTATTTTCTCATTTTTTGACTTTTTCAGGTTTTCTCATCATATTCCATGTCCTAGAGGGTGATTTTCTCTTTTTTCGACTTTTAAATTGTTTCTCAACATATTCTAGGTCCTACAGTGTAATTTTCTCATGTTTTGACTTTTTCAGTGTTTCTCACCATATTGCAGGTCCTACAAGTCTGAATTTCTCATTTTTCGACTTTTTCAGAGTTACCATACAGGTGTGATTTTCTCATTTTAAGATTTTTCAGTGTTTCTCAACATATTGCAGGTCCTACTGTGTGATTTTTCTCATTTTAAGACTTTTTCAGGGTTTCTTTTTTTTTTGATTTTTAATATTTTTATTACATATTTTCCTCAATTACATTTCCAATGCTATCCCAAAAGTCCCCCATAGCGCCCCCCCACTTCCCTACCCACCCATTCCCATTCTTTTGGCCCTGGCATTCCCCTATATTGGGGCATATAATATTTGCAAGTCCAATGGGCCTCTCTTTCCATTGATGGCCGACTAGGCCATCTTTCGATACATATGCAGCTAGAGACAAGAGCTCCGTGGTTCTGGTTAGTACATCATGTTGTTCCAACAATAGGGTTGCAGATCCCTTTAGCTCCTTGGGTACTTTCTCTAGCTTCTCCATTGGGAGCCCTGTGATACATCCAATAGTTGACTGTGAACATCCACTCCTGTGTTTGCTAGGCCCCGGCATCGTCTCACAAGAGACAGCTATATTTGGGTCCTTTCAGCAAAATCTTGCTAGTGTATGCAATGGTGTCAGCGTTTAGAAGCTGATTATGGGATGGATCCCCTGGATATGGCAGTCTCTAAATGGTCCATCCTTTCATCACAGCTACGAACTTTGTCTCTGTAACTCCTTCCCTGGGTGTTTTGTTCCCAATTCTAAGAAGGTGCACAATGTCCACACTTTGGTCTTCATTCTTCTTGAGTTTCATGCGTTTATCAAATTGTATCTTATATCTTGGGTTATCCTAAGTTTTGGGCTAATATGCACTTATCAGTGAATACATATTGTGTGAGTTATTTTTGTGATTGTGTTACTTCACTCAAGATGATGCCCTCCAGGTCCTTCCATTTGGCTAGGAATTTCATAAATTCATTCTTTTTAATAGCTGAGTAGTACTCCATTGTGTAAATGTACCATAATTTCTGTATCCATTCCTCTGTTGAGGGACATCTGGTTTCTTTCCAGCTTCTGGCTATTATAAAGAGGGCTGCTATGAACATAGTGGAGCATGTGTCCTTTTTACCGGTTGGGACATCTTCTGGATATATGCCCAGGAGAGGTATTGCTGGATCCTCCGCTAGTACTATGTCCAATTTTCTGAGGAACCGCCAGACTGATTTCCAGAGTGGTTGTACAAGCTTGCAATCCCACCAACAATGGAGGAGTGTTCCTCTTTCTCCACATCCTTGCCAGCATCTGCTGTCACCTGAATTTTTGATCTTAGCCATTCTGACTGGTGTGAGGTGGAATCTCAGGGTTGTTTTGATTTGCATTTCCCTGATGATTAAGGATGTTGAACATTTTTTCAGGTGTTTCTCTGCCATTCGGTATTCCTCAGGTGAGAATTCTTTGTTCAGTTCTGAGCCCCATTTTTTAATGGGGTTATTTGACTTTCTGGAGTCCACCTTCTTGAGTTCTTTATATATATATTGGATATTAGTCCCTTATCTGATTTAGGATAGGTGAAGATCCTTTCCCAATCTGTTGGTGGTTTTTTGTCTTATTGATGGTGTCTTTAGCCTTGCAGAAGCTTTGTAGTTTCATGAGGTCCCACTTGTCAATTCTCGATCTTACAGCACAAGCCATTACTGTTCTATTCAGGAATTTTTCCCCTGTGCCCATATCTTCAAGGCTTTTCCCCACTTTCTCCTCTATAAGTTTCAGTGTCTCTGGTTTTATGTGAAGTTCCTTGATCCACTTAGACTTGACCTTAGTACAAGGAGATAGGAATGGATCGATTCGCATTCTTCTACATGTTAACAACCAGTTGTGCCAGCACCATTTGTTGAAAATGCTGTCTTTCTTCCACTGGATGTTTTTAGCTCCCTTGTCGAAGATCAAGTGACCATAGGTGTGTGGGTTCATTTCTGGGTCTTCAATTCTATTCCATTGGTCTATTTGTCTGTCACTATACCAGTACCATGCAGTTTTTTATCACAATTGCTCTGTAGTAGAGCTTTAGGTCCGGCATGGTGATTCCACCAGAGGTTCTTTTATCCTTGAGAAGAGTTTTTGCTATCCTAGGTTTTTTGTTATTCCAGATGAATTTGCAGATTGCACTTTCTAATTCGTTGAAGAATTGATTTGGAATTTTGATGGGGATTGCATTGAATCTGTAGATTGCTTTTGGCAAGATAGCCATTTTTACAATGTTGATCCTGCCAATCCATGAGCATGGGAGATCTTTCCATCTTCTGAGATCTTCTATAATTTCTTTCTTCAGAGACTTGAAGTTTTTATTATACAGATCTTTCACTTCCTTAGTTAGAGTCACGCCAAGATATTTTATATTATTTGTGACTATTGAGAAGGGTGTTGTTTCCCTAATTTCTTTCTCAGCCTGTTTATTCTTTGTGTAGAGAAAGGCCATTGATTTGTTTGAGTTAATTTTATATCCAGCTACTTCACCGAAGCTGTTTATCAGGCTTAGGAGTTCTCTGGTGGAATTTTTAGGGGTCACTTATATATACTATCATATCATCTGCAAAGAGTGATATTTGACTTCATCTTTTCCAATTTTTATCCCTTTGATCTCCTTTTGTTGTCGAATTGCTCTGGCTAGGACTTCAAGTACAATGTTGAATAGGTATGGAGAAAGTGGACAGCCTTGTCTAGTCCCTGATTTTAGAGGGATTGCTTCAAGCTTCTCACCATTTACTTTGATGTTGGCTACTGGTTTGCTGTAGATTGCTTTTATCATGTTTAGGTATGGGCCTTGAATTCCTGATCTTTCCAAGACTTTTATCATGAATGGGTGTTGGATCTTGTCAAATGCTTTTTCCGCATCTAACGAGATGACCATGTGGTTTTTGTCTTTGAGTTTGTTTATATACTGGATTACGTTGATGGATTTCCGTATATTGAACCATCCCTGCATCCCTGGGATGAAACCTACTTGGTCAGGATGGATGATTGTTTTGATGTGTTCTTGGATTCGGTTAGCAAGAACTTTATTGAGGATTTTTTGCATCAATATTCATAAGGGATATTGGTCTGAAGTTTTCTATCTTTGTTGGGTCTTTTTGTGGTTTAGGTATCAGAGTAATTGTGGCTTCATAGAATGAGTTGGGTAGAGTACCTCTGTTTCTATTTTGTGGAATAGTTTGTGAAGAACTGGGATTAGATCTTCTTTGAAGGTCTGATAGAACTCTGCACTAAACCCATCTGGTCCTGGGCTTTTTTTAGTTGGGAGACTATTAATGACTGCTTCTATTTCTTTGGGGGATATAGGGCTGTTTAGATCATTAACCTGATCTTGATTCAACTTTGGTACCTGGTATCTGTCTAGGAACTTCTCCATTTCATCCAGGTTTCTTCCAGTTTTGTTGAGTATAGCCTTGGTAGAAGGATCTGATGGTGTTTTGGATGTCTTCAGGATCTGTTGTTATGTCTCCTTTTTCATTTCTGATTTTGTTAATTAGGATGCTTCCCTGTGCCCTCTAGTGAGTCTGGCTAAGGGTTTATCTATCTTGTTGATTTTCTCAAAGAACCAGCTCCTTGATTGGTTGATTCTTTGAATAGTTTTTCTTGTTTCCACTTGGTTGATTTCACCCCTGAGTTTGATTATTTCCTGCCGTCTACTCCTCTTGGGTGAATTTGCTTCCTTTTGTTCTAGTGCTTTTAGGTGTGTTGTCAAGCTGCTAATGTGTGCTCTCTCTAGTTTCCTTTTGGAGGCACTCAGAGCAATGAGTTTTCCTCTTAGAAATGCTTTCATTGCGTCCCATAAGTTTGGGTATGTTGTGGCTTCATTTTCATTGAACTCTAAAAAGTCCTTAATTTCTTTCTTTATTCCTTCCTTGACCAAGGTATCATTGAGAAGAGTGTTGTTCAGTTTCCACGTGAAGGTTGGCTTTCTATTATTTATTTTGTTATTGAAGATCAGCCTTAGTCCATGGTGATCTGATAGGATGCATGGGACAATTTCAATATTTTTGTATCTGTTGAGGCCTGCTTTGTGACCAATTATGTGGTCAATTTTGGAGAAGGTACCATGAGGTGCTGAGAAGAAGGTATATCCTTTTGTTTTAGGATAGAATGTTCTGTAGATATCTGCCAGATCCATTTGATTCATAATTTCTCTTAGTTTCACTGTGTCCCTGTTTAGTTTCTGTTTCCATGATCTGTCCATTGGTGAAAGTGGTGTGTTGAAGTCTCCCACTATTATTGTATGAGGTGCAATGTGTGCTTTGAGATTTACTAAAGTTTCTTTAATGAATGTGGCTGCCTTTGTATTTGGAGCATAGATATTCAGGATTGATAGTTCCTCTTGGAGGATTTTACCTTTGATGAGTATGAAGTGTCCCTCCCTGTCTTTTTTAATGACTTTGGGTTGGAAGTCAATCTTATCAGATATTAGAATGGCTACTCCATCTTGTTTCTTCATGCCATTTGCTTGGAAAATTGTTTTCCAGCCTTTCATTCTGAGGTAGTGTCTATCCTTTTCTCTGAGATGAGTTTCCTGTAAGCAGCAAAATGTTGGGTCTTGTTTGTGTAGCCAGTTTGTTAGTCTATGTCTTTTTATCGGGGAGTTGAGTCCATTGATATTAAGAGATATTAAGGAAAAGTAATTGTTGTTTCCTGTTATTATTGTTGTTAAAGTTGGCATTTTGTTCTTGTGGCTGTCTTCTTTTAGGTTTGTTGAGGGATTACCTTCTTGTTGTTTCTAGGGCGTGGTTCCTGTCCTTGTATTGGTTTTTTTCTGTTGTTATCCTTTGAAGAGCTGGATTCGTGGAGAGATAATGTGTGAATTTGGTTTTGTCGTGGAATACTTTGGTTTCTCCATCTATGTTAATTGAGAGTTTGGCTGGGTATAGTAGCCTGGGCTGGAATTTGTGTTCTTTTAGTGTCTGTATAACATCCGTCCAGGATCTTCTGGCTTTCATAGTCTCTGGTGAAAAATCTGGTGTAATTCTGATAGGCTTGCCTTTATATGTTACTTGGCCTTTTTCTCTTACTGCTTTTAGTATTCTCTTTATTTAGAGCACTTGTTGTTCTGATTATAATGTGTCGGGAGGTATTTCTTTTCTGGTCCAGTCTATTTGGAGTTCTGAGGCTTCTTGTATGTTCATGGGCATCTCTTTCTTTAGATTTGGGAAGTTTTCTTCTATAATTTTGTTGAAGATGTTTGCTGGTCCTTTGAGTTGAAAATCTTCATTCTCATCCACTCCTATTATCCGTAGGTTTGGTCTTCTCATTGTGTCCTGTATTTCTTGGATGTTTTGAGTTAGGATCTTTTTGCATTTTACATTTTCCTTGATTGTTGTGCCGATGTTCTCTATGGAATCTTCTGCACCTGAGATTCTCTCTTCCATCTCTTGTATTCTGTTGCTGATGCTCGTATCTATGGTTCCAGATTTCTTTCCTAGGGTTTCTATCTCCAGTGTTGCCTCATTTTGGGTTTTCTTTATTGTGTCTACTTCCCTTTTTAGTTCTAGTATGGTTTTGTTCATTTCCATCATCTGTTTGGATGTGTTTTCCTGTTTTTCTGTAAGGACTTCTACCTGTTTGATTATGTTATCCTGTTTTTCTTTAAGGATTTGTAACTCTTTAGCAGTGTTCTCCTGCAATTCTTTAAGGGATTTTTGTGCTTCCTCTTTATTGTCTTCTGCCTGTTTAGCAGTGTTCTCCTGCATTTCTTTAAGTGTGTTATTAAAGTCCTTCTTGAAGTCCTCTATCATCATCAGGAGATATGCTTTTAAATCCGTGTCTAGCTTTTCCGGTGTGTTGGGGTGCCCTGGACTGGGCAAAGTGGGGGTGCTGGGTTCTGATGATGGTGAGTGGTCTTGGTTTCTGTTAGTAAGATTATTATGTTTACCTTTCGCCATCTGGTAATCTCTGGGGATAGTTGTTATCGTTGTCACTGTTTAAAGATTGGAGCAGAAGCTGTGTTCCACTCACCAGAGTCCCAAAATCCTGCGGCGGGGGTCGTGGGTAGCTGGCGGGTGTCAGGCAACCCTGCGCTCCCGCTACCCCAGCGCTGATCCGGCCGGATGAGGCCTGTGGCCCTACTCAGGCCGGTTTCTGCTTCCCTAACTAATGCAGTCTCAGGTCCCGAGCACTTGGGTTGGAGCAGAAGCTGTGCTCCACTCACCAGAAGTCTTAAGATCCTGTGGCGGGTGTTGTGGGTAGCTGGCGAGTGTCAGCCGACCATGCGCCCCAGCTGCCCTGGTGCTTTTTCTGACCGGAAGAGGGTTGTGCTTTTTCAGGGTTTCTCACCATATTCCAGATCCTACTGTGTGATTTTCTCATATTTTTACTTTTTCTGTGTTTCTCATCATATTCCAAGTCCTACAGTGTGATTTTCTCATTTTTTGACTTTTTTCAGGGTTTCTCATCATATTCCAAGTCCTAGACTGTGATTTTTCTAATTTTTCGACTTTTTCAGATTATATCACCATATTCCTTTTACTACAGTGTTGTTTCTCATTTTTTGACTTTTTCAAGGTTTCTCATCATATTCCAAGTCCTAGAGTGTGATTTTTCTAATTTTTCGACTTTTTCAGATTATATCACCATATTCCTTTTACTACAGTGTGATGTTTCTCATTTTTTGACTTTTTCAAGGTTTCTCACCATATTCCATGTCCTACAGTGTGATTTTCTCATTTTAAGACTTTTTCAGGGTTTGTCACCATATTCCAGGTACTACAGTGTAATTTTTTTTATTTTAGACTTTTTCAGTGTTTCTCACCATATTCCAGGACCTACTGCGTGATTTTCTCATTTTTCGACTTTTTCAGGGTTTCTCACCATATTCCAGGTCCTACACTGTGATTTTCTCATTTTTCGACTTTTTCAGGGTTTTTCACTATATTGGAGGTCCTACAAGTGTGATTTTCTTATTTTTCGACTTTTTCAGGGTTTCTCATCATATTCGAGCTCCTACAGTGTATTATTCTCATTTTTTGACTTTTTCACGGTTTCTCATCATAATCCAAATCCTACAGTGTGATTTTCTCATTTTTGGAATTTTTCAGGGTTTCTTACCATATTCCAGTTTCTACAGTGTTATTTTTCTAATTTTCGACTTTTTCAGTGGTGCTCACCATATTCCATCTTCTACAGTGTGATTTTCTCATTTTTCGACTTTTTCAGGGTTTCTCATCATATTCCAAGTCCTACAGTGTGATTTTCTCATTTTTTGACTTTTTCAGGGTTTCTCATCATATTCCAAGTCCTACAGTGTGATTTTTTCATTTTTTGACTTTTTCAGGGTTTCTCATCATATTCCAAGTACTACAGTGTGATTTTTTCATTTTTTGACTTTTTCAGGTTTTTCTCATCATATTCCAAGTCCTACAGTGTTATTTTCTCATTTTTTGACTTTTTCAGTGTTTCTCACCATATTCCAGGTCCTACAGTGTGATTTTCTCATTTTTTGACTTTTTCAGGGTTTCTCACCATATTGGAGGTTCTATAAGTGTGATTTTCATATTTTTCGACTTTTTCAGGGTTTCTCACCATATTCCAGCTTCTACAGTGTATTTTTCTCATTTTTTGACTTTTTCACGGTTTCTCATCATATTCCAAGTCCTACAGTGTGATTTTTTCATTTTTTGACTTTTTCAGGGTTTCTCATCATATTCCAAGTACTACAGTGTGATTTTTTCATTTTTTGACTTTTTCAGGTTTTCTCATCATATTCCAAGTCCTACAGTGTTATTTTCTCATTTTTTGACTTTTTCAGTGTTTCTCACCATATTCCAGGTCCTACAGTGTGATTTTCTCATTTTTTGACTTTTTCAGGGTTTCTCACCATATTGGAGGTTCTATAAGTGTGATTTTCATATTTTTCGACTTTTTCAGGGTTTCTCACCATATTCCAGCTTCTACAGTGTATTTTTCTCATTTTTTGACTTTTTCAGTGTTTCTCATCATATTCTAAATCCTACAGTGTGATTTTCTCATTTTTGGAATTTTTCAGGGTTTCTCACCATATTGCAGGTACTACAAGTTTGATTTTCTTCTTTTTTGACTGTTTAAGTTTTTCTCACCATATTGCAGGTCCTACTGTGTGATTTTCTCATTTTGAGACTTTTTCAGTGTTTCTCACCATATTCCAGCTACTACAGTGTGATTTTCTCATTTTTTGACTTTTTCAGGGTTTCTCATCATATTCCAATCCTAGAGTGTGATTTTTCTAATTTTTCGACTTTTTCAGAGTTTCTCACCATATTCCAGGTTCTACATTGTTATTTTTCTAATTTTTGACTTTTTCAGGGTTGCTCACCATATTCCATCTTCTACAGTGAGATTTTCTCATTTTTCGACTTTTTCAGGGTTTCTCATCATATTCCAAGTCCTACAGTGTGATTTTTTTCATTTTTTGACTTTTTCAGGGTTTCTCATCATATTCCAAGTCCTACAGTGTGATTTTCTCATTTTTTGACTTTTTCAGGGTTTCTCACCATATTCCAGGTCCTACAGTGTGATTTTCTCTTTTTTTAACTTTTCAGGGTTTCTTACCGTATTCCAGGTTCTACATTGTCATTTTCTCATTTTTTGAATATTTCAGGTTTTCTCAACATATTCCAGGTCCTACACTGTCATTTTCTAATTTGCGACTTTTTCAGAGTTTCTCACCATATTCCATGTACTACAGTGTGATTTTCTCATTTTTTGACTTTTTCAGTGTTTCTCACCATATTCCAGATCCTACTGTGTGATTTTCTCATATTTTTACTTTTTCTGTGTTTCTCATCATATTCCAAGTCCTACAGTGTGATTTTCTCATTTTTTGACTTTTTCAGGGTTTCTCATCATATTCCAAGTCCTACAGTGTGATTTTCTCATTTTTTGACTTTTTCAGGGTTTCTCACCATATTCCAGGTCCTACAGTGTGATTTTCTCTTTTTTTAACTTTTCAGGGTTTCTTACCGTATTCCAGGTTCTACATTGTCATTTTCTCATTTTTTGAATATTTCAGGTTTTCTCAACATATTCCAGGTCCTACACTGTCATTTTCTAATTTGCGACTTTTTCAGAGTTTCTCACCATATTCAATGTACTACAGTGTGATTTTCTCATTTTTTGACTTTTTCAGTGTTTCTCAACATATTCCAGGTCCTACAGTGTGATTTTCTCATTTTTCGACTTTTTCAGGGTTTCTCACCATAATGGAGATCAAACAAGTATGAGTTTCTTATTTTTCGAATTTTTCAGGTTTTCTCACCATATTCCAGTTCCTACAGTGTATTTTTCTCATTTTTAGACTTTTTCACGTTTTCTCACAATATTCCTGGTCCTACTGCGTGATTTTCTCATTTTTCGACTTTTTCAGGGTTTCTCACCATATTCCATGAAATTCAGTGTGATTTTCTCATTTTTTGACTTTTTCAGAATTTCTCACCCTATTGGAGGTCCTACAAGTGTGAATTTCTTATTTTTTGACTTTTTCAGGGTTTCTCACCATATTCCAGCTCCTTCAGTGTATTTTTCTCATTTTTTGACTTTTTCAGGGTTTCTCACCATATTGCAGATATGACAAATTTGATTTTCTTATTTTTCGACTGCTTCAGGGTTTCTCACCATATTCCAGGTCCTACTGTGTGATTTTCTCATTTTTAGACTTTTTCAGTGTTTACTCACCATATTCAAGGTACTACAGTGTTATTTTCTCATTTTTTGACTTTTTCAGGTTTTCTCATCATATTCCAATTCCTACAGTGTGATTTTCTCTTTTTTCGACTTTTAAAGAGTTTCTCAACATATTCCAGGTCCACCAGTGTAATTTTCTCATGTTTTGACTTTTTCAGTGTTTCTCACCATATTGCAGGTCCTACAAGTGTGAATTTCTCATTTTTCGACTTTTTCAGAGTTACTCACCATATTCCAGGTCCTACAGTGTGATTTTCCCATTTTAATATTTTTCAGTGTTTTTCACCATATTCCAGGTCCTACTGCCTGATTTTCTCATGTTTTTGACTTTTTCAGAGTTTCTCACCATATTCCAAGTCCTACAGTGTGATTTTCTCATTTTTTGACATTTTCAGGGTTTCTCATCTTATTCTAAGTCCTAGAGTGTGATTTTTCTAATTTTTCGACTTTTTCAGATTATATCACCATATTCCTTGTACTACAGTGTGATGTTTCTCATTTTTTGACTTTTTCAATGTTTCTCACCATATTCCATGTCCTACAGTGTGATTTTCTCATTTTTCGATTTTTTTCAGGGTTTGTAACCATATTCAAGGTACTACAGTGTGATTTTTCTTATTTTATTCTTTTTCAGTGTTTCTCAGAAAATTCCAGGACCCACTGCGTTATTTTCTCATTTTTCGGCTTTTTCAGGGTTTCTCACCATATTCCAGGTCCTACAATGTGATTTTCTCATTTTTCGACTTTTTCATGGTTTTTCACCATATTGGAGGTCCTACAAGTGTGATTTTCTTATTTTTCGACTTTTTCAGGGTTTCTCACCATATTCCAGCTCCTACAGTGTGTTTTTGTCATTTTTTGTCTTTTTAACGGTTCTCATCTTATTCCAAGTCCTATATTGTGATTTTCTCATTTTTTGACTTTTTCAGGGTTTCTCACCATATTGCAGGTACTACAAGTTTGATTTTCTTATTTTTTGATCTTTCAGGGTTTCTCACCATATTTCAGGTCCTACTGTTTGATTTTCTCATTTTTAGACTTTTTCAGGGTTTCTCAACATATTCCAGGTACTACAGTCTGATTTTCTCATTTTTTTGACTTTTTCAGGGTTTCTCATCATATTCCAAGTCCTAGAGTGTGATTTTCTCTTTTTTTGACTTTTTCAGAGTTTCTCACCATATTCCAGGTCCTATAGTGTGATTTTCTCATTTTAAGACTTTTTCAGGGTTTCTCAACATATTCCAACTCCTTCAGTGTATTTTTCTCATTTTTCGACTTTTTTAGGGTTTCTCATCTTATTCCAAGTCCTACAGTGTGATTTTCTCATTTTAAGACTTTTTCAGGGTTTCTCAACATATTCCAGGTCCTACAGTGTGATTTTCTCATTTTTTGACTTTTTCAGGGTTTACTCACCATATTCCAGCTTCTACAGTGTATTTTTCTCATTTTTTGACTTTTTCACGGTTTCTCATCATATTCTAAATCCTACAGTGTGATTTTCTCATTTTTGGAATTTTTCAGGGTTTCTCACCATATTGCAGGTACTACAAGTTTGATTTTCTTATTTTTCGACTGTTTGAGTGTTTCTCACCATATTGCAGGTCCAACTGTGTGATTTTCTCATTTTGAGACTTTTTCCATGTTTCTCACCATATTCCAGCTACTACAGTCTGATTTTCTCATTTTTGACTTTTTCAGGGTTTCTCATCATATTCCAAGTCCTAGAGTGTGATTTTTCCAATTTTTCGCCTTTTTCAGAGTTTCTCACCATATTCCATGTTCCACAGTGTGATTTTCTCATTTTTTGACTTTTTCAGGATTGCTCACCATATTCCATCTTCTACATTCTGATTTTCTCATTTTTCAACTTTTTCAGGGTTTCTCATCTTATTCCAAGTCCTACAGTGAAATTTTCTCATTTTTCGACATTTTCAGGGTTTCTTACCATATTCCAGGTCCTACAGTGTGATTATCTCATTTTTTGACTTTTTCAGAATTTCTCACCCTATTGCAGGTCCTACAGTATGATTTTCTCATTTTTCGACTTTTTCAGGTTTTCTCACCATATTGCAGGTACTACAAGTTTGATTTTCTTATTTTTCGACTGTTTCAGGGTTTCTCACCATATTCCAAGTCCTACTGTGTGATTATCTCATTTTTAGACTTTTTCAGTGTTTTCTCACAATATTCCAGGTACTACAGTGTGATTTTCTCATTTTTTGACTTTTTCAGGTTTTCTCATCATATTCCAAATCCTACAGTGTGATTTTCTCTTTTTCCGACTTTTAAAGGGTTTCTTACCATATTCCATGTCCTAGTCTGTAATTGTCTCATTTTTCGACTTTTTCAGGGTTTCTCACCATATTGGAGGTCCTACTTGAGTGATTTTCTTATTCTTCGACTTTTTCAGGTTTTCTCACCACATTCCAACTCCTACAGTATATTTTTCTCATTTTTGACTTTTTCATGGTTTCTCATCATATTTCAAATCCTACAGTGTGATTTTTTCATTTTTCGACTTTTTCAGGGTTTCTCACCATATTGCAGGTACTTCAAGTTTGATTTTCTTATATTTCGACTGTTTCACGGTTTCTCACCATATTCAGGTCCTACAGTGTGTTTTTCTCATTTTTTCGACTTTTTCAGGGTTTCTCACCATATTGGAGGTCCTACAATTGTGATTTTCTAATTTTTTAACCTTTTCAGGGTTTCTCTCCATATTCCAGCTCCTACAGTGTATTTTTCTCATTTTTTTACTTTTTCACGGTTTCTCATCATATTCGAAGTCCTACAGTGTGATTTTCTCATTTTTCGACTTTTTCAGGGTTTCTCACCATATTTCAGGTACTACAGTTTTATCTTATTTTTAGACTTTTTCAGTGTTTCTCACCATATTCCAAGTACTACAGTGTGATTTTCTCATTTTTTGACTTTTTCAGGGTTTCTCATCGTATTCCAAGTCCTAGAGGGTGATTTTCGCATTTTTCAAATTTTTCAGGGATTCTCAGCATATTCCAGTTCCTACAATTTGATTATCTAATTTTTTGACTTTTTCAGGGTTTCTCATCATATTTCAGGTATTACATGTTTTATCTTATTTTTAGACTTTTTCAGTGTTTCTCACCATATTCCAGGTACTACAGTGTGATTTTCTCATTTTTCGACTTTTTCAGGGTTTCTCACCATATTCCAAGTCCTACAGTGTGATTTTCTCATTTTTTGACTTTTTCTGGGTTTCTCATCATATTCCAAGTCCTAGAGTGTGATTTTCGCATTTTTCGAATTTTTCAGGGATTCTCAGCATATTCCAGTTCCTTCAGTGTGATTTTCTCATTTTTCGACTTTTTCAGGGTTTCTCACCATATCCCAAGTCCTACAGCGTGATTTTCTCATTTTAAGACTTTTTCAGGGTCTCTCACCATATTGCAAGTCCTACAAGTGTGTATTTCTTTTTTTTTTTGACTTTTTCATGACTTCTCACCATATTCCAGCTCCTACAGTGTCATTTTCTCATTTTTCGACATTTTCAGGGTTTCTTACCATATTCCAGGTCCTACAGTGTGATTTTCTCATTTTAAGACTTTTTCTGTTTTTCTCATCATATTCTGGGTCCTAGTGCATGATTTTCTCATTTTTTGAATTTTTCAGGGTTTCTCACCATATTCCAAGTCCTACAGTGTGATTTTCTCATTTTTTGACTTTTTCAGGGTTTCTCATCATATTCCAAGTCCTAGAGTGTGATATTCTCATTTTTCGACTTTTTCAGGGTTTGTCACCATATTGCATGTACTACAAGTTTGATTTTCTTATTTTTCGACTGTTTCAGGGTTTCTCACCACATTCGAGGTCCTACTGGGTGATTTTCTCATTTTAATACTTTTTTAGTGTTTCTCACCATATTCCAGGTACTACAGTGTGATTTTTTCATTTTTTGACTTTTTCACGGTTTCTCATCATATTCCAAGTCCTAGAGTGTGATTTTTGCCTTTTTCGTATTTTTCAGGGTTTCTCAACATATTCCAGGTCCTACAGTTTGATTTTCTCATTTTTCGACTTTTTCAGGGTTTCTCACCAGCTTCCAGGTCCTACTGCGTGATTTTCTCATTTTTCGACTTTTTTCAGGATTTCTCACCATATTCTGGGTCCTACTACATGATTTTCTCATTTTTCGATGTTTCAGGGTTTCTCACCATATTCCAGTCCTAGAGTGTCCTTTTCTCATTTTTTAACTTTTTCAGGGTTTCTTAAGGTATTCCAGGTTCTACATTGTCATTTTCTCATTTTTCGAATATTTCAGGTTTTCTCAACATATTCCAGGTCCTACACTGTCATTTTATAATTTGCGACTTTTTCAGAGTTTCTCACCATATTCCATGTACTACAGTGTGATTTTTCTCATTTTTTGACTTTTTCAGGGTTTCTCACCATATTCCAGGTCCTACGGTGTGATTTTCTCATTTTAAGACTTTTTCAGTATTTTTCACAATATTCCAAGTACTACAGTGTGATTTTCTATTTTAAGACTTTTTCAGTGTTTCTCACCAAATCCCAGGTCCCACTGCGTGATTTTCTCATTTTTCGACTTTTTCAGTGTTTTCTAACCATATTCAAGGTACTACAGTGTTATTTTCTCATTTTTTGACTTTTTCAAGGTTTCTCACCATATTCCAAGTCCTACAGTGTGATTTTCTCATTTTTCGAATTTTTCAGGGTTTCTCAACATATTCCAGATCCTACAGATTGATTTTCTCATTTTTCGACTTTTTCAGGATTTCTCACCAGCTTCCAGGTCCTACTGCGTGATTTTCTTATTTTTTGACTTTTTTTCAGGGTTTCTCACCATATTCTGTGTCCTACTGCATGATTTTCTCATTTTTCGACATTTTCAGAGTTTCTCACCATATTCCAAATCCTAGAGTGTGATATTCTCATTTTAAGACTTTTTCAGTGTTTCTCACCATATTGCAGGTACTACTGCATGATTTTCTCATTTTTCGACTTTTTCAGGGTTTCTCACCAGCTTCCAGGTCCTACTGCGTGATTTTCTTATTTTTTTGACTTTTTTTCAGGGTTTCTCACCATATTCTGGGTCCTACTACATGATTTTCTCATTTTTTGATATTTTCAGAGTTTCTCACCATATTCCAAATCCTAGAGTGTGATATTCTCATTTTAAGACCTTTTCAGTGTTTCTCACCATATTGCAGGTACTCCTGCATGATTTTCTCATTTTTCGACTTTTTCAGGGTTTCTCACCATATTCCAAGTCCTACAGTGTGATTTTTCATTTTTTGACTTTTTCAGGGTTACTCATCTTATTCCAAGCCACACCCATCTTTAAATTTTTAGAAGAAAATGTGAGGCTGTGTTTATATACATCATATGCAGATGGTAAGAGGGATTTAGATTCTCCAGAATCTGACACCCTCTCCTGGAGTGTCTGAAGACCGCTACAGTGTACTTATATCTAATAAATACATAAATAAATAAATAAATAAATAAATAAATAAATAAATAAACATTTTTTAAAAGGGATAAGAAAGAAAGAAAAACCAGGCAGGCCTCCATCCTTGTCTGTCTTTCTCTCTGTCTGTCTGTCTTGCCTAGCCCCTTGCGTAGCCTAGCCTAGCCCCTTGCCTTGCCTAGCCTAGCCCAGCCCTGCCTTGCCTAGCCCTGCCTATCCCTGTCTTTAACCAGGCTGGCCTCGAACTCAGAAACTGACTGCTTCTGCCTCCAGAGTGCTCTCATTAAGAGCTCAAGCCACCACTGACTGTTGGGTTTTCTAAGTCTTACATAGGTATGGTCTGTTTCTCAGCTGTGAAACCTTAATTAACACATGTAGTCTGTCCTAGGTCAGCCATAGCTACAGACTGAGGCCTTTTCTAAAACAAAACAAAAGAAAACAAAAAATAGAAATAATAAAATAAATAAATTAAGCAACCACATGATAACTTTTCTTTCTTTCAATGATACTCAGAGCTTGAAGCAGTTCACCCATGAGACCTCAGCTCCGGACATTGAGGCTGTTTCCCTAACAAGTATTATGGCTGAACCTGAGGGGTTCTACTGCTGATTTGTGTCCCCCTCTTTAAAAAAAATAGTTGTTTTCAAAGGCTGCAGGTTCTTAGCCCTGTTCCTTGTTACAGTTGAGTCACAGCCCTGAAAGTTCAGTGGTAGTTAAAGGCACTGAGAAGGGCTTCCTCTAGACATCAAAGACCAAGTCTTTGTTATTAAAAAGTTAATCTGGATTGCCCCACCCCCTGGCATCCTTAGAATTCCTAGAAAGGAAGGCAGGGACCTGGGCAGAAGGGTGCAAGTCTACTGCTGTTTGTAAGTGGTAACAGAAAGCTTTCTCTTTTTGGTACCCTACCCCAAGTTACACTGTCACTTCTTTTTCCTAGTTGTTGTTTTGTCGGTTTGTATTCTCAACATAGACCCTTTTCCTTCCTAACCTTGGCTGTCCTGAACCTTACTGTCCTTGAACTCAGTGATTTGCCTGTCTTGCTGGGATGAAACTGTGAGCTACCATCCAGAAGGAAGCACCCTGCTGAGGTTAGATTGGGGTCTCTTCCATTTTCCTCTATGAACATGCATATGGCAGGCCTGTTCTTTCTTTTTTACTTTTCCTTTTCTTTTTAAAGATTTATTTATTTATTATATTAAGTATGCTGTAGCTATCTTCAGACAGTCCAGAAGAGGGTGTCAGATTCTGAAGAATCTAAATCATTCTTATTGTCTGCATATGATGTATATAAACACAGCCTCACATATACTCAAAAAAAAAAAAAGAAAGAAAGATGTGGCTACAGAGAGGGCTCAACAATTAAGAGCATTGTCTCCTCTTCAAGAGAACCTGGGCTCAATTACCAGTATTATATATGGTGGCCCATCTCCAGTTCCAGGGGATCTAATACTCTGTTCTGGAGGCTGTGGGCACAGCATACACATGCAAAACATTCTCACACAATCATTGAGAGAGGAGAGGGAGGGGTTGAGAGAGAGGGGAGGTAATCATACCTCCTGACGAGTTTGAAGACCTGAGCTTCATCACTCACACAAATAAATAAATGCAAAATATTTTTAAAAAATAAACTCTGCCATTGCCCTTTAAAAATTCCTAGAAAACAAGTTTTATAAGCAACAGTTATATTTACTATATCTAAAGTACAGTCATGAGCATATTCTCTAAATAGAAAAAGGCCTGTTAGTCTTAGAAATGGAAAAGACAAACCAAGGAAGGTTTGCAATTACATAATGAGGCAGCTCAGCCCAGCTCTTAGGTTGGAAATAAGACTGGAGAATAGGATACACCTGAAGACAGCCAGCCATTGCTTTTTGTTTTGGAGGCTGAAAGGATACACCTGAAGACAGCCAATGCTGTGTGATGGTGATCTGGTATTTTTTTTTTTTTATTTTTAAAAACTTTAACACTTTTTATAAAACCTTTTTCCTTTCTTTCTTTCTTTCTTTCTTTCTTTCTTTCTTTCTTTCTTTCTTTCTTTCTTTTCACCCTGGCCTAGCCTACCCTAGCCTACCCTAGCCTACCCTAGCCTACCCTAGCCTACCCTAGCCTACCCTAGCCTACCCTAGCCTACCCTAGCCTACCCTAGCCTACCCTAGCCTACCCTAGCCTACCCTAGCCTACCCTAGCCTACCCTAGCCTACCCTAGCCTACCCTAGCCTACCCTAGCCTACCCTAGCCTACCCTAGCCTACCCTAGCCTACCCTAGCCTACCCTAGCCTACCCTAGCCTACCCTAGCCTACCCTAGCCTACCCTAGCCTACCCTAGCCTACCCTAGCCTACCCTAGCCTACCCTAGCCTACCCTAGCCTACCCTAGCCTACCCTAGCCTACCCTAGCCTACCCTAGCCCTGCCTAACCATGTCTTTCACCAGGGTGGCCTCGAACTCAGAAACTTACTGCCTCTGCCTACAGAGTGCTCTCATTAAGAGCTTGAGCCACCACTGAAGGTCGGGTTTTCTAAACCTTACCTTGCTCTTGGTGTCTGTTCTCAGCTGTGAAACCCTAATTAACACAGGTAGGCAGTCCTGGGTCAGCCAGAGCTACAGACTGAGGCCTTCTCTAAAAACAAATAAAACAAAACAAAACAACAAATAGAAATAATAAAATACATAAATTAAACAACCACAGCATAGCTTTTCTCTCTCTAGGTGGTACTCAGAAATTCCAGCAGTTGGCCTGTGACACCTCAGCTCAGTATATGTGAGGCTGTGTTTATGTACATCATACACAGACCATAAGAGGGATTTAGATTCTCTAGAATCTAACACACTCTTCTGGAGTGTCTGTAGACAGCTACAGTGTACTTATATATAATAAATACATAAATAAATAAACATTTTTTAAAGGATAAGAAAGAAAGAAAGACCAGGCAGGCCTGCCATCCTTATCTCTGTCTGTCTGTCTGTCTGTCTGTCTGATCCCCTGGAACTGCAGATGGGCCACCATATAGTTGCTGGTAGTTGATCCCAGGTTCTCTGGAAGAGGAGACAATGCTGTTAATTGTTGATCCCTTTTAGTGGCCCCACCCATATTTAAATTTTTAGAAATATATGTGAGGCTGTGTTTATGTACATCATATGAAGACCATAAGAGGGATTTAGATTCTCCAGAAGATGAGACCCTCTTCTAGAGTGTCTGAAGACAGCTACAGTGTACTTATTTCTAATAAATAAATAAATAAATAAATAAATAAATAAATAAACATTTTTTAAAGTATAAGAAAGAAAGAAAGACCAGGCAGTCCTCCATCCTTATCTCTGTCTCTCTGTCTGTCTGTCTGATACCCTGGAACTGGAGATGGGCCACCATATAGTTGCTGGTAGTTTATCCAATGTTCTCTGGAAGAGGAGACAATGCTGTTAATTGTTGAGCCCTCTCAGTGGCCCCACCCAACTTAAATTTTTAGAAGTAAATGTGAGGCTGTGTTTATGTACATCATATGCATACCATAAGAGGGATTTAGATACTCCAGAATCTGACACCCTCTTCTGGAGTGTCTGAAGACAGCTAAAGTGTACTTATATCTAATAGATACATAAATAATTAAATAAACATTTTTTAAAATGATAAGAAAGAAAGAAAGACCAAGCAGGCCTGCCATCCTTATTCTGTCTGTCTGTCTGTCTGATCCGCTGGAACTGGAGATGGGCCACCATATAGTTGCTGGTAGTTGATCCCAGGTTCTCTGGAAGAGGAGACGATGCTGTTAATTGTTGAGCCCTTTCAGTGGCCCCACACATCATTAAATTTTTAGAAGTATATGTGAGTCTGTGTTTATGTTCCGAATATGCAGACCATAAGAGTGATTTAGATTCTCCAGAATCTGACACCCTCTTCTGGAGTGTCTGAAGACAGCTACAGTGTACTTATATCTAAAAAATACA
The DNA here is from genome assembly GCF_978045245.1 of Mus caroli. NCBI lineage: Eukaryota > Metazoa > Chordata > Mammalia > Rodentia > Muridae > Mus > Mus caroli. Next base: position 67,684 of record NW_028227342.1, read on the forward strand.
TAAATAAATAAATAAACATTTTTTAAAAAGGATAAGAAAGAAAGAAAGACCAGGCAGGCCTGCCATCCTTATCTCTGTCTTTCTGTCTGTCTGTTTGTCTGTCTGATCCCCTGAAACTGGAGATGGGCCAACATATAGTTGCTGGTAGTTGATCCCAGGTTCTCTGGAAGAGGAGACAATGCTGTTAATTGTTGGTTCCTTTCAGTGGCCCCAACCATCTTTAAATTTTTAGAAGAATATGTGAGGCTGTGTTTATGTACATCATATGCAGAACATAAGGGGGATTTACATTCTGCAGAATCAAACACCCTCTTCTGGAGTGTCTGAAGATAGCTACAGTGTACTTATATCTAATAAATACATAAATAAATAAATAAATAAATAAACCTTTTTTAAAATGATAAGAAAGAAAGAAAGACCAGGCAGGCCTGCCATCCTTATCTCTGTCTGTCTGTCTGTGTGTCTGTCTGATCCCCTGGAACTGGAGATGGGCCACCATATAATTACTGGTTATTGATCCCAGGTTCTCTGGAAGAGGAGACAATGCTGTTAATTGTTGAGTCCTTTCAGTGGCCCCACACATCTTTAAATTTTTAGAAGTATATGTGAGGCTGTGTTTATGTACATCATATGCAGACCATGAGAGGGATTTAGATTCTCCAGAATCTGACAACATCTTCTGAAGTGTCTGAAGACAGCTACAGTGGTCTAATATCTAATAAATACATAAATAAATAAAAAATAAATAAATAAATAAATAAATAAACATTTTTTCAACAGTATAATAAAGAAAGAAAGACCAGGCAGGCCTGCCATCCTTATATCTGTCTGTCTGTCTGTCTGTCTGATCCCCTGGAACTGGAGATGGGCCACCATATAGTTGCTGGTAGTTCATCCCAGGTTCTCTGGAAGAGGAGACAATGCTGTTAATTTTTGAGCCCTTTCAGTGGCCCCACCCATCTTTAAATTTTTAGAAGTATATGTGAGACTGTGTTTATGTACATCATATGCAGACCATAAGAGGGATTTAGATTCTTCAGAATCTGACACCCTCTTCTGGAGTGTCTGAAGACAGCTACAGTGTACTTATATATAAAAAATACATAAATAAATAAATAAATAAACATTTTTTAAAAGGATAAGAAAGAAAGAAAGACCAGGCAGGCCTGCCATCCTTATCTCTGTCTGTCTGTCTGTCTGTTTGTCTGTCTGATCCCCTGAAACTGGAGATGGGCCACCATATAGTTGCTGGTAGTTGATCCCAGGTTCTCTGGAAGAGGAGACAATGCTGTTAATTGTTGGTTCTTTTCAGTGGCCCCAACCATCTTTTAATTTTTAGAAGAATATGTGAGGCTGTGTTTATGTACATCATATGCAGAACATAAGGGGGATTTACATTCTGCAGAATCAAACACCCTCTTCTGGAGTGTCTGAAGATAGCTACAGTGTACTTATATCTAATAAATACATAAATAAATAAATAAATAAATAAATAAATAAATAAACTTTTTTAAAATGATAAGAAAGAAAGAAAGACCAGGCAGGCCTGCCATCCTTATCTCTGTCTGTCTGTCTGTGTGTCTGTCTGATCCCCTGGAACTGGAAATGGGCCACCATATAATTGCTGGTTGTTGATCCCAGGTTCTCTGGAAGAGGAGACAATGCTGTTAATTGTTGATCCCTTTTAGTGGCCCCACCCATATTTAAATTTTTAGAAGTATATGAGAGGCTGTGTTTATGTACATCATATGCAGACCATAAGAGGGATTTAGATTCTCCAGAATCTGACACCCTCTTCTGGAGTGTCTGAAGACAAGTATTGTGTACTTATATCTAATAAATACATTAAAAATAAATAATTAAATAAATGTAAATAAATAAATAAACATTTTTTTAAATGGAGAAGTAAGAAAGAAAGACCATGCAGGCCTGCCATCCTTATCACTTTTGTCTGTCTGTCTAGCTGTCTGATCCCCTGTAACTGGAGATGGGCCACCATATAGTTGCTGGTAGTTGATCCCAGGTTCTCTGGAAGAGGAGACAATGCTGTTAATTGTTGAGCCCTTTCAGTGGCCCCACCCATCTTTAAATTTTTAGAAGTATATGTGAGGCTATGTTTATGTACATCAAATGCAGACCATAAGAGGGATTTAGATTCTCCAGCATCTGACACTCTCTTCTGGAATGTCTGAAGACAGCTACAGTGTACTTATATCTAATAAATACATAAATAAACAAATAAATATTTTTAAATAAGGATAATAAAGAAAGAAAGTCCAGGCAGGCCTTCCATCCTTATCTCTGTCTGTCTGTCTGTCTGTCTGATCCCCTGGAACTGGAGATGGGCCACCATATAATTGCTGGTTGTTGATCCCAGGTTCTCTGTAAGAGGAGACAATGCTGTTAATTGTTGATCCCTTTTAGTGGCCCCACCCATCTTTAAATTTTTAGAAGTATATGTGAGGCTGTGTTTATGTACATCATATGCAGATCATAAGAGGTATTTAGATCTCCAGAATCTGACACCCTCTTCCTGAGTGTCTGAAGACAGCTACAGTGTACTTATATCTAATAAATACATAAATAAATAAATAAACATGTTTTAAAAAAGGATAAGAAAGAAAGAAAAACCAGGCAGGCCTGCCATCCTTGTCGGTCTGTCTGTCTGTCTCTCTGATCCCCTGGATCTGGAGATGGGCCACCATATATTTGCTGGTAGTTGATCCCAGGTTCTCTGGAAGAGGAGACAATGCTGTTAATTGTTGAGCCCTTTCAGTGGCCCCACCCATCTTTAAATTTTTAGAAGTAAATGTGAAGCTGTTTTTATGTACATCATATGCAGATCATAAGAGGGACTTAGATTCTCCAGAAACTGACACCCTCTTCCTGAGTGTCTGAAGACAGCTACAGTGTACTTATATCTAATAAATTCATAAATAAATAAATAAACATTTTTAAACGGATAAGAAAGAAATAAAAACCAGGGAGGCCTGCCATCCTTGTCTGTATGTCTGTCTGTCTGTCTGATCCCCTGGAACTGGAGATGGGCCACCATATAGTTGCTGGTAGTTGATCCCAGGTTCTCTGGAAGAGGAGACAATGCTGTTAATTGTTGAGCCCTTTCAGTGGCCCCACCCATCTTTAAATTTTTAGAAGTATATGTGAGGCTGTGTTTATGTACCGAATATGCAGACCATAAGAGGGATTTAGATTCTCCAGAATCTGACACCCTCTTCTGGAGTGTCTGAAGACAGCTACAGTGTACTTATATCTAATAAATTCATAAATAAACAAATAAACATTTTTAAAAAAGTATAATAAAGAAAGAGAGACCAGGCAGGCCTGCCATCCTTATCTCTGTCTGTCTGTATGTCTGTCTGTCTGTCTATCTTATCCCCTGGAACTGGAGATGGGTCACCATATAGTTGCTGGTAGTTGATCCCAGATTCTCTGGAAGAAGAGACAATGCTGTTAATTGTTGAGCCCTCTCAGTGGCCCCGCCCATCTTTAAATTTTTAGAAGTATATGTGAGACTGTGTTTATGTACATCATATGCTTACCATAAGAGGGATTTAGATACTCCAGAATCTGACACCCTCTTCTGGAGTGTCTGAAGACAGCTACAATCCTTTTTTAGGATTGCTCACCATATTCCATCTTCTACATTGTGATTTTCTCATTTTTCAACTTTTTCAGGGTTTCTCATCTTATGTCAAGTCCTACAGTGAAATTTTCTCATTTTTTGACTTTTTCAGGGTGTCTCATCTTATTCCAAGTCCTACAGTGTGATTTTCTCATTTTTCGACTTTTTCAGGGTTTCTCACCATATTGCAGGTCCTACAAGTGTGAATTTCTTAATTTTGGACTTTTTCAGGGTTTCTCACCATATTCCAGCTCCTACAGTGTGTTTTTGTCATTTTTTGTCTTTTTCACGGTTTCTCATCTTATTCCAAGTCCTATATTGTGATTTTCTCATTTTTTGACTTTTTCAGGGTTTCTCACCATATTGCAGGTACTACAAGTTTGATTTTCTTATTTTTTGATCTTTCAGGGTTTCTCACCATATTCCAGGTCCTACTGTTTGATTTTCTCATTTTTAGACTTTTTCAGGGTTTCTCAACATATTCCAGGTACTACAGTCTGATTTTCTCATTTTTTGACTTTTTCAGGGTTTCTCATCATATTCCAAGTCCTAGAGTGTGATTTTCTCTTTTTTTGACTTTTTCTGAGTTTCTCACCATATTCCAGGTCCTATAGTGTGATTTTCTCATTTTAAGACTTTTTCAGGGTTTCTCAACATATTCCAACTCCTTCAGTGTATTTTTCTCATTTTTCGACTTTTTTAGGGTTTCTCATCTTATTCCAAGTCCTACAGTGTGATTTTCTCATTTTAAGACTTTTTCAGGGTTTACTCACCATATTCCAGCTTCTACAGTGTATTTTTCTCATTTTTTGACTTTTTCACGGTTTCTCATCATATTCTAAATCCTACAGTGTGATTTTCTCATTTTTAGAATTTTTCAGGGTTTCTCACCATATTGCAGGTACTACAAGTTTGATTTTCTTATTTTTCGACTGTTTGAGTGTTTCTCACCATATTGCAGGTCCAACTGTGTGATTTTCTCATTTTGAGACTTTTTCCATGTTTCTCACCATATTCCAGCTACTACAGTCTGATTTTCTCATTTTTGACTTTTTCAGAGTTTCTCACCATATTCCATGTTCCACAGTGTGATTTTGTCATTTTTTGACTTTTTCAGGAATGCTCACCATATTCCATCTTCTACATTCTGATTTTCTCATTTTTCAACTTTTTCAGGGTTTCTCATCTTATTCCAAGTCCTACAGTGAAATTTTCTCATTTTTCGACATTTTCAGGGTTTCTTACCATATTCCAGGTCCTACAGTGTGATTTTCTCATTTTTTGACTTTTTCAGAATTTCTCACCCTATTGCAGGTCCTACAGTATGATTTTCTCATTTTTGACTTTTTCAGGTTTTCTCACCATATTGCAGGTACTACAAGTTTGATTTTCTTATTTTTCGACTGTTTCAGGGTTTCTCACCATATTCCATGTCCTACTGTGTGATTATCTCATTTTTAGACTTTTTCAGTGTTTTCTCACAATATTCCAGGTACTACAGTGTGATTTTCTCATTTTTTGACTTTTTCAGGTTTTCTCATCATATTCCAAATCCTACAGTGTGATTTTCTCTTTTTCCGACTTTTAAAGGGTTTCTTACCATATTCCATGTCCTAGTCTGTAATTTTCTCATATTTCGACTTTTTCAGGGTTTCTCACCATATTGGAGGTCCTACTTGTGTGATTTTCTTATTCTTCGACTTTTTCAGGTTTTCTCACCACATTCCAACTCCTACAGTATATTTTTCTCATTTTTGACTTTTTCATGGTTTCTCATCATATTCCAAATCCTACAGTGTGATTTTTTCATTTTTCGACTTTTTCAGGGTTTCTCACCATATTGCAGGTACTTCAAGTTTGATTTTCTTATATTTCGACTGTTTCACGGTTTCTCACCATATTTCAGGTCCTACTGTGTGATTTTCTCATTTTTTGAATTTTTCAGTGTTTCTCACCATATTCAGGTCCTACAGTGTGTTTTTCTCATTTTTCGACTTTTTCAGGGTTTCTCACCATATTGGAGGTCCTACAATTGTGATTTTCTAATTTTTTAACCTTTTCAGGGTTTCTCTCCATATTCCAGCTCCTACAGTGTATTTTTCTCATTTTTTTACTTTTTCACGGTTTCTCATCATATTCGAAGTCCTACAGTGTGATTTTCTCATTTTTCGACTTTTTCAGGTTTTCTCACCATATTTCAGGTACTACAGTTTTATCTTATTTTTAGACTTTTTCAGTGTTTCTCACCATATTCCAGGTACTACAGTGTGATTTTCTCATTTTTTGACTTTTTCAGGGTTTCTCATCGTATTCCAAGTCCTAGAGGGTGATTTTCGCATTTTTCAAAATTTTCAGGGATTCTCAGCATATTCCAGTTCTTACAATTTGATTTTCTAATTTTTTGACTTTTTCAGGGTTTCTCATCATATTTCAGGTACTACATGTTTTATCTTATTTTTAGACTTTTTCAGTGTTTCACACCATATTCCAGGTACTACAGTGTGATTTTCTCATTTTTCGACTTTTTCAGGGTTTCTCACCATATTCCAAGTCCTACAGTGTGATTTTCTCATTTTTTGACTTTTTCTGGGTTTCTCATCATATTCCAAGTCCTAGAGTGTGATTTTCGCATTTTTCGAATTTTTCAGGGATTCTCAGCATATTCCAGTTCCTTCAGTGTGATTTTCTCATTTTTGACTTTTTCAGGGTTTCTCACCATATCCCAAGTCCTACAGCGTGATTTTCTCATTTTAAGACTTTTTCAGGGTCTCTCACCATATTGCAAGTCCTACAAGTGTGTATTTCTTTTTTTTTTTTGACTTTTTCATGACTTCTCACAATATTCCAGCTCCTACAGTGTCATTTTCTCATTTTTCGACATTTTCAGGGTTTCTTACCATATTCCAGGTCCTACAGTGTGATTTTCTCATTTTAAGACTTTTTCTGTTTTTCTCATCATATTCTGGGCCCTAGTGCATGATTTTCTCATTTTTCGAATTTTTCAGGGTTTCTCACCATATTCCAAGTCCTACAGTGTGATTTTCTCATTTTTTGACTTTTTCAGGGTTTTTCATCATATTCCAAGTCCTAGAGTGTGATATTCTCATTTTTTGACTTTTTCAGGGTTTGTCACCATATTGCATGTACTACAAGTTTGATTTTCTTATTTTTCGACTGTTTCAGGGTTTCTCACCACATTCGAGGTCCTACTGGGTGATTTTCTCATTTTAATACTTTTTTAGTGTTTCTCACCATATTCCAGGTACTACAGTGTGATTTTTTCATTTTTTGACTTTTTCACGGTTTCTCATCATATTCCAAGTCCTAGAGTGTGATTTTTGCCTTTTTCGTATTTTTCAGGGTTTCTCAACATATTCCAGGTCCTACAGTTTGATTTTCTCATTTTTCGACTTTTTCAGGGTTTCTCACCAGCTTTCAGGTCCTACTGCGTGATTTTCTCATTTTTCGACTTTTTTCAGGATTTCTCACCATATTCTGGGTCCTACTACATGATTTTCTCATTTTTCGATGTTTCAGGGTTTCTCACCATATTCCAGTCCTAGAGTGTCCTTTTCTCATTTTTTAACTTTTTCAGGGTTTCTTAAGGTATTCCAGGTTCTACATTGTCATTTTCTCATTTTTCGAATATTTCAGGTTTTCTCAACATATTCCAGGTCCTACACTGTCATTTTATAATTTGCGACTTTTTCAGAGTTTCTCACCATATTCCATGTACTACAGTGTGATTTTTCTCATTTTTTGACTTTTTCAGGGTTTCTCACCATATTCCAGGTCCTACGGTGTGATTTTCTCATTTTAAGACTTTTTCAGTATTTTTCACAATATTCCAAGTACTACAGTGTGATTTTCTATTTTAAGACTTTTTCAGTGTTTCTCACCAAATCCCAGGTCCCACTGCGTGATTTTCTCATTTTTCGACTTTTTCAGTGTTTTCTAACCATATTCAAGGTACTACAGTGTTATTTTCTCATTTTTTGACTTTTTCAAGGTTTCTCACCATATTCCAAGTCCTACAGTGTGATTTTCTCATTTTTCGAATTTTTCAGGGTTTCTCAACATATTCCAGATCCTACAGATTGATTTTCTCATTTTTCGACTTTTTCAGGATTTCTCACCAGCTTCCAGGTCCTACTGCGTGATTTTCTTATTTTTTGACTTTTTTTCAGGGTTTCTCACCATATTCTGTGTCCTACTGCATGATTTTCTCATTTTTCGACATTTTCAGAGTTTCTCACCATATTCCAAATCCTAGAGTGTGATATTCTCATTTTAAGACTTTTTCAGTGTTTCTCACCATATTGCAGGTACTACTGCATGATTTTCTCATTTTTCGACTTTTTCAGGGTTTCTCACCAGCTTCCAGGTCCTACTGCGTGATTTTCTTATTTTTTTGACTTTTTTTCAGGGTTTCTCACCATATTCTGGGTCCTACTGCATGATTTTCTCATTTTTTGATATTTTCAGAGTTTCTCACCATATTCCAAATCCTAGAGTGTGATATTCTCATTTTAAGACTTTTTCAGTGTTTCTCACCATATTGCAGGTACTCCTGCATGATTTTCTCATTTTTCGACTTTTTCAGGGTTTCTCACCATATTCCAAGTCCTACAGTGTGATTTTTCATTTTTTGACTTTTTCAGGGTTACTCATCTTATTCCAAGCCACACCCATCTTTAAATTTTTAGAAGAAAATGTGAGGCTGTGTTTATATACATCATATGCAGATGGTAAGAGGGATTTAGATTCTCCAGAATCTGACACCCTCTCCTGGAGTGTCTGAAGACCGCTACAGTGTACTTATATCTAATAAATACATAAATAAATAAATAAATAAATAAATAAATAAATAAATAAACATTTTTTAAAAGGGATAAGAAAGAAAGAAAAACCAGGCAGGCCTCCATCCTTGTCTGTCTTTCTCTCTGTCTGTCTGTCTTGCCTAGCCCCTTGCGTAGCCTAGCCTAGCCCCTTGCCTTGCCTAGCCTAGCCCAGCCCTGCCTTGCCTAGCCCTGCCTATCCCTGTCTTTAACCAGGCTGGCCTCGAACTCAGAAACTGACTGCTTCTGCCTCCAGAGTGCTCTCATTAAGAGCTCAAGCCACCACTGACTGTTGGGTTTTCTAAGTCTTACATAGGTATGGTCTGTTTCTCAGCTGTGAAACCCTAATTAACACATGTAGTCTGTCCTAGGTCAGCCATAGCTACAGACTGAGGCCTTTTCTAAAACAAAACAAAAGAAAACAAAAAATAGAAATAATAAAATAAATAAATTAAGCAACCACATGATATCTTTTCTTTCTTTCAATGATACTCAGAGCTTGAAGCAGTTCACCCATGAGACCTCAGCTCCGGACATTGAGGCTGTTTCCCTAACAAGTATTATGGCTGAACCTGAGGGGTTCTACTGCTGATTTGTGTCCCCCTCTTTAAAAAAAATAGTTGTTTTCAAAGGCTGCAGGTTCTTAGCCCTGTTCCTTGTTACAGTTGAGTCACAGCCCTGAAAGTTCAGTGGTAGTTAAAGGCACTGAGAAGGGCTTCCTCTAGACATCAAAGACCAAGTCTTTGTTATTAAAAAGTTAATCTGGATTGCCCCACCCCCTGGCATCCTTAGAATTCCTAGAAAGGAAGGCAGGGACCTGGGCAGAAGGGTGCAAGTCTACTGCTGTTTGTAAGTGGTAACAGAAAGCTTTCTCTTTTTGGTACCCTACCCCAAGTTACACTGTCACTTCTTTTTCCTAGTTGTTGTTTTGTCGGTTTGTATTCTCAACATAGACCCTTTTCCTTCCTAACCTTGGCTGTCCTGAACCTTACTGTCCTTGAACTCAGTGATTTGCCTGTCTTGCTGGGATGAAACTGTGAGCTACCATCCAGAAGGAAGCACCCTGCTGAGGTTAGATTGGGGTCTCTTCCATTTTCCTCTATGAACATGCATATGGCAGGCCTGTTCTTTCTTTTTTACTTTTCCTTTTCTTTTTAAAGATTTATATATTTATTATATTTAAGTATGCTGTAGCTATCTTCAGACAGTCCAGAAGAGGGTGTCAGATTCTGAAGAATCTAAATCATTCTTATTGTCTGCATATGATGTATATAAACACAGCCTCACATATACTCAAAAAAAAAAAAAAGAAAAGAAAGATGTGGCTACAGAGAGGGCTCAACAATTAAGAGCATTGTCTCCTCTTCCAGAGAACCTGGGCTCAATTACCAGTATTATATATGGTGGCCCATCTCCAGTTCCAGGGGATCTAATACTCTGTTCTGGAGTCTGTGGGCACAGCATACACATGCAAAACATTCTTACACAATCATTGAGAGAGGAGAGGGAGGGGTTGAGAGAGAGGGGAGGTAATCATACCTCCTGACGAGTTTGAAGACCTGAGCTTCATCACTCACACAAATAAATAAATGCAAAATATTTTTAAAAAATAAACTCTGCCATTGCCCTTTAAAAATTCCTAGAAAACAAGTTTTATAAGCAACAGTTATATTTACTATATCTAAAGTACAGTCATGAGCATATTCTCTAAATAGAAAAAGGCCTGTTAGTCTTAGAAATGGAAAAGACAAACCAAGGAAGGTTTGCAATTACATAATGAGGCAGCTCAGCCCAGCTCTTAGGTTGGAAATAAGACTGGAGAATAGGATACACCTGAAGACAGCCAGCCATTGCTTTTTGTTTTGGAGGCTGAAAGGATACACCTGAAGACAGCCAATGCTGTGTGATGGTGATCTGGTATTTTTTTTTTTATTTTTAAAAACTTTAACACTTTTTATAAAACCTTTTTCCTTTCTTTCTTTCTTTCTTTCTTTCTTTCTTTCTTTCTTCTTTCTTTCTTTCTTCTTTCTTTCTTTCTTTTCACCCTGGCCTAGCCTACCCTAGCCTACCCTAGCCTACCCTAGCCTACCCTAGCCTACCCTAGCCTACCCTAGCCTACCCTAGCCTACCCTAGCCTACCCTAGCCTACCCTAGCCTACCCTAGCCTACCCTAGCCTACCCTAGCCTACCCTAGCCTACCCTAGCCTACCCTAGCCTACCCTAGCCTACCCTAGCCTACCCTAGCCTACCCTAGCCTACCCTAGCCTACCCTAGCCTACCCTAGCCTACCCTAGCCTACCCTAGCCTACCCTAGCCTACCCTAGCCTACCCTAGCCTACCCTAGCCTACCCTAGCCTACCCTAGCCTACCCTAGCCTACCCTAGCCTACCCTAGCCTACCCTAGCCCTGCCTAACCATGTCTTTCACCAGGGTGGCCTCGAACTCAGAAACTTACTGCCTCTGCCTACAGAGTGCTCTCATTAAGAGCTTGAGCCACCACTGAAGGTCGGGTTTTCTAAACCTTACCTTGCTCTTGGTGTCTGTTCTCAGCTGTGAAACCCTAATTAACACAGGTAGGCAGTCCTGGGTCAGCCAGAGCTACAGACTGAGGCCTTCTCTAAAAACAAATAAAACAAAACAAAACAACAAATAGAAATAATAAAATACATAAATTAAACAACCACAGCATAGCTTTTCTCTCTCTAGGTGGTACTCAGAAATTCCAGCAGTTGGCCTGTGACACCTCAGCTCAGTATATGTGAGGCTGTGTTTATGTACATCATACACAGACCATAAGAGGGATTTAGATTCTCTAGAATCTAACAAACTCTTCTGGAGTGTCTGTAGACAGCTACAGTGTACTTATATATAATAAATACATAAATAAATAAACATTTTTTAAAGGATAAGAAAGAAAGAAAGACCAGGCAGGCCTGCCATCCTTATCTCTGTCTGTCTGTCTGTCTGTCTGTCTGATCCCCTAGAACTGCAGATGGGCCACCATATAGTTGCTGGTAGTTGATCCCAGGTTCTCTGGAAGAGGAGACAATGATGTTAATTGTTGAGCCCTTGCAGTGTTCCTACCCATCTTTAAATTTTTAGAAGTATATGTGAGGCTGTGTTTATGTACATTATATGCAGACCATAAGAGGGATTTAGATTCTCCAGAATCTGACACCCTCTTCTGGAGTGTCTGAAGACAGCTACTGTGTACTTATATCTAATAAATACATAAATAAATAATTAAATAAACATTTTTTAAAGGATAAGAAAGAAAGAAAGACCAGGCAGGCCTGCCATCCTTATCTCTGTCTGTCTGTCTGTCTGTCTGTCTGATCCCTGAGAACTGGAGATGGGCCACTATATAGTTGATGGTAGTTGATCCCAGGTACTCTGGAAGAGGAGACAATGCTGTTACTTGTAGAGCTTTTTCAGTGGCCCCACCCTTCTTTAAATTTCTGAAGTATATGTGAGGCTGTGTTTATGTACATCATATGCAGACCATAAGAGGGATTTAGATTCTGCAGAATGTGACACCCTCTACTGGAGTGTCAGAAGACAGCTACAGTGTACTTATATCTAGTAAATACATAAATGAATAAATAAATAAATAAATAAATAAATAAATAAGTAAATAAACATTTTTTTAAAGGATAAAAAAGAAAGAAAGACCAGGCAGGCCTGCCATCCTTATCTCTGTCTGTCTGTCTGTCTGTCTGATCCCCTGGAACTGGAGATGGGCCACCATATAGGTGCTGGTAGTTGATCCCAGGTTCTCTGGAAGAGGACCCAATGCTGTTAATTGTTGAGCCTTTTCAGTGGCCCCACCCATCTTTAAATTTTTAGAAGTATATGTGTGTCTGTGTTTATGTACATCATATGCAGACCATAAGAGGGATTTAGATTCTCCAGAATCCTACACCCACTTCTGGAGTGTCTGAAGACAGCTACAGTATACTTATATGTATTAAATACCTGAATAATTAAATAAATAAACATTTTTTTAAAAGGATAAGAAAAAAAAAGACCAGGCAGGCCTGCCATCCTTATCTCTGTCTGTCTGTCTGTGTGTCTGTCTGATCTCCTGTAACTGGAGATCGGCCACCATATAGTTAGTGGTAGTTGAACCCAGGTTCTCTGGAAGAAGAGACAATGCTGTTAATTGTTGAGCCCTTTCAGTGGCCCCACTCATCTTTAAATTTTTAGAAGAGTATGTGAGGCTGTGTTTATGTACATGATATGCAGATCATAAGAGAGATTTAGATTCTCCAGAATCTGACACCCTCTTCTGAAGTGACTGAAGACAGCTAATGTGTACTTATATCGAATAAATACATAAATAAATAAATAAATAAATAAATAAATAAATAAACATTTTTTAAAAAGATAAGAAAGAAAGAAAGAAAGACCAGGCAGGCCTGCCATCCTTATCTCTGTCTGTCTGTCTGTCTGTCTGTCTGTCTGATCCTCTGATACTGGATATGGGCCACCATATAGTTGCTGGTAGTTGATCCCAGGTTCTCTGGAAGAGGAGACAATGCTGTTAATTGTTGAGACATTTCAGTGGTCTCACCCATCTTTAAATATTTAGAAGTGTATGTGAGGCTGTGTTTATGTACATCATATGCAGACCATAAAAGGGATTTAGATTCTCCAGAATCTGACACCCTCTTCTGGAGTATCTGAAGACAGCTACAGTGTACTGATATCTAATAAATAAATAGATAAATAAATAAATAAATAAATAAACATTTTTTTAAAAGGATAAGAAATAAAGAAAGACCAGGCAGGCCTACCATCCATATCTCTGTATGTCTGTCTTTCTATCTGATCTCCGGGAACTGGAGATGGGCCACCATATAGTTGCTGGTAGTTGATCCAAGGTTCTCTGGAAGAGGAGACCATTCTGTTAATTGTTGAGCCCTTTCAGTGGCCCCACACTTCTTTAAATTTTTAGAAGTATACTTGAGGCTGTGTTTATGTACATCATATGCACATTATAAGAGGATTTAGATTCTCCAGAATCTGACTCCCTCTACTGGAGTGTCTGAAGACAGCTACAGTGTATTTATATCTAATAAATAAATAAATAAATAAATAAATAAATAAACATTATTTAAACAGGATAAGAAATAAAGAAAGACCTGGCAGGCCTGCCATCCATATCTCTGTCTGTCTGTCTGTCTGTCTATCTGATCCCCTGGAACTGGAGATGGGCCACCATATAGTTGCTGGTAGTTGATCCCAGGTTCTCTGGAAGAGGAGACAATGCTGTTAATGTTGAGCCCTTTCTTTCTTTCTTTCTTTTTTTTTTTTTTTTTTTTTTGGTTTTTTCGAGACACGGTTTCTCTGTGTAGCCCTGGCTGTCCTGGAACTCACTTTGTAGACCAGGCGAGCCGGGAACTCAGAAATCCGCCTGCCTCTGCCTCCCGAGTGCTGGGATTAAAGGCGTGCGCCACCACGCCCAGCTTGTTGAGCCCTTTCAAAGGCCCTACCCAGGTTTAAATTTTTAGAAGTGTATGTGAGGCTGTGTTTATGTACATCATATGCAGACCAGAAGAGGGATTTAGATTCATCAGAATCTGACACCCTCTACTGGAGTGTCTGAAGACAGCTACTGTGTACTTATATCTAATAAATAAATAAATAAATAAATAAATAAATAAACATTATTTAAACAGGATAAGAAAGAAAGAAAGACCAGGCAGGCCTTCCATCCATATCTCTGTCTGTCTGTCTGTCTGTCTGTCTGTCTATCTGATCCACGGGACCTGGAGATGGGCCACCATATAGTTGCTGGTAGTTGATCCCAGGTTCTCTGGAAGAGGAGACAATGCTGTTAATTGTTGAGCCCTTTCAGTCGCCCCACCCATCCTTAAATTTTTAGAAGTGTATGTGAGGCTGTGTTAATGTACATCATATGCAGACCTTAAGTGGGATTTAGATTGTCCAGAATCTGACACCCTCTTCTGGAGTGTCTGAAGACAGCTACAGTGTATTTATATCTAATAAATAAATAAATAAATAAATAAATAAATAAATAAATAAACATTTTTTAAAAAGGATAAGAAAGAAAGAAAGACCAGGCAGGCCTGCCATCCTTATCTCTGTCTGTCTGTCTCTCTGTCTGTCTGATCCCCTGGAACTGGAGATGGGCCACCATATAGTTGCTGGTAGTTGGTCCCAGGTTCTCTGGAAGAGGAGACAATGCTGTTAATTGTTGAGCCCTTTCAGTGGCCCCACCAATCTTTATATTTTTAGAAGTATATGTGAGTCTCTGTTTATGTAAATCATATGCAGACCATTAGAGGGGTTTAGATTCTCCAGATTCTGACACCCTCTACTGGAGTATCTGAAGACAGCTACAGTGTACTTATATCGAATAAATACATAAAAAAATAAATAAATGAACAAATAAATAAATAAATAAGTAAATAAATAAATAAACATTTTTAAAAAAGGATAAGAACATAAGAAAAACCTGGCAGGCCTGCCATCCTTATCTCTGTCTGTCTGTCTGTCTGTCTGTCTGATCCTCTGATACTGGATATGGGCCACCATATAGTTGCTGGTAGTTGATCCCAGGTTCTCTGGAGGGGAGACAATGCTGTTAATTGTTGAGACCTTTCAGTGGTCCCACCCATCTTTAAATATTTAGAAGTGTATGTGAGGATGTGTTTATGTACATCATATGCAGACCATAAGAGGGTTTTAGATTCTCCAGAATCTGACACCCTCTACTGGAGTGTCTGAACAGCTACAGTGTACTTATATCTAATAAATAAATAAATAAATAAATAAATAAATAAATAAATAAATAAATAAATACATAAACATTTTTTAAAAAGGATAAGCAAGAAAGAAAGACCAGGCAGGCATGCCATCCATATCTCTGTCTGTCTGTCTGTCTGTCTATCTGATCCCCAGAAATGGAGTTGGGCCACCATATAGTTGCTGGTAGTTGATCCCAGGTTCTCTGGAAGAGGAGAAAATGCTGTTACTGTTGAGCCCTTTCAGTGGCCCTACCCATCTTTAAATTTTTAGAAGTGTATGTGAGGCTGTGTTTATGTACATCATATGCAGACCAGAAGAGGGATTTAGATTCATCAGAATCTGACACCCTCTTCTGGAGTGTCTGAAGACAGCTACAGTGTATTTATATCTAATAAATAAATAAATAAATAAATAAATAAATAAATAAACATTTTTTAAAATGGATAAGAAATAAAGAGAGACCAGGCAGGAGTGCCATCCTTATCTCTGTCTGTCTATCTGTCTGTCTGATCCCCTGGAACTGGAGATGGTCCATCTTATACTTGCTGGTAGTTGATCCCAGGTTCTCTGGAAGAGGAGACAATGCTGTTATTTGTTGAGCCCTTTAAGTGGCCCCCCCCATCTTTAAATTTTTAGAAGTATATGTGAGGCTCTGTTTATGTACATCATATGCAGACCATAAGAGGGATTTAGATTCTCAGGAATCTGACACCCTCTTCTGGATTGTCTGAAGACAGCTACAGTGTACTTATATCTAATAAATAAATAAATAAATAAATAAATAAATAAATAAATAAACATTTTTTAAAAAAAATAAGAAAGAAAGAAAGTCCAGGCAGGCCTTCCATCCATATCTCTGTCTGTCTGTCTGTCTCTCTGTCTATCTGATCCCCGGGAACTGGAGATGGGCCACCATATAGTTGCTGGTAGTTGATCCAAGATTCTCTGGAAGAGGAGATAATGCTTTTAATTGTTGAGCCCTTTTAGTGGCCCCACACTTCTTTAAATTTTTAGAAGTATACCTGAGGCTGTGTTTATGTACATCATATGCAGATTATAAGAGGATTTAGATTCTCCATAATCAGACACCCTCTACTGGAGTGTCTGAAGACAGCTACAGTGTACTTATATCTAATAATACATAAATAAATAAATAAATAAACATTTTTTAAAAGGATAAGAAAGAAAGAAAGACCAGGCCGGCCTTCCATCCTTATCTCTGTCTGGCTGTCTGGCTGTCTGATCCCCTGGAACTAAAGGTGGGCCACCATATAGTTGCTGGTAGTTGATCCCAGGTTCTCTGGAAGAGGAGTCAATGCTGTTAATTTTTGAGCCCTTTCAGGGACCCCACCCATCTTTAAATTTTTAGAAGTATATGTGAGACTGTGTTTATGTACATCATATGCAGACCATTAGAGGGATTTATATTCTCCAGATTCTGACACCCTATTCTGGAGTGTCTGAAGACAGCTACAGTATACTTATATCTAATAAATACATAAATAAATAAATAAATAAATAAATAAATAAATAAACATTTTTAAAAATGGATAAGAAAGAAAGAAAGAAAGACCAGGCAGGCATGCCATCCTTATCCTTGTCTGTTTCTCTGTCTGTCTGTCTGATCCCCTGGACCTGGAGATGGGCCACCATATAGTTGATGGTAGTTGATCCCAGGTTCTCTGGAGAGGAGATAATGCTGTTAATTGTTGAGCCCTTTCAGTGGTCCCACCCATCTTTAAATTTTTAGAAGTATATGCTAGTCTCTGTTTATGTATATCATATGCAGACCATAAGAAGGATTTAGATTCTCCAGAATCTGACACCCTCTACTGGAGTGTCTGAAGACAGCTACAGTGTACTTATATCGAATACATAAATAAATAAATAAATAAATAAATAAATAAATAAATAAACATTTTTTAAAAAGGATAAGAATGAAAGAAATACCAGGCAGGCCTGTCATCCTTATCTCTCTCTGTCTGTCTGTCTGTCTTTCTGATCCCCTGGAACTGGAGATGGGCCATCATATAGTTGCTGGTAGTTGATCCCAGGTTCTCTGGAAGAGGAGATAATGCTGTTAATTGTTGAGCCCTTTCAGTGGTCCCACCCATCTTTATATTTTTAGAAGTATATGTGAGTCTCTGTTTATGTACCTCATATGCAGACAATAAGGGTGATTTAGATTCTCCAGAATCTGACACCCACTTCTGGAGTGTCTGAAGACAGCTACAGTGTACTTATATCTAATAAATACATAAATAAATAAATAAACATTTTTTTAAAAAGGATAAGAAAGAAAGAAAGACCAGGCAGGCATGCCACCTTGTCTGTCCGTCTGTCTGTCTGTCTATATGTCATATCCACTGGAACTGGAGATGGGCCAAAATATAGTTGCTGGTAGTTGATCCCAGGATCTCTGGAAGAGGAGACAATGCTGTTAATTTTTGAGCCCTTTCAGTGGCCCCAACCATCTTTAAATTTTTAGAAGTATATGTGAGGCTGTGTTTATGTACATCATAAGCAGACCATAAGAGGGATATAGATTATCCAGAACCTCACACCCTCTTCTGGAGTGTCTGAAGACAGCTACAGTGTTCTTATATATAATAAATAAATAAATAAATAAATAAATAAATAAATAAATAAATAAATAAACATTTTTTAAAAAGGATAAGAAAGAAAGAAAAACCAGGCAGGCCTGCCATCCTTATCTTTGTCTGTCTGTCTGTCTCTCTGTCTGTCTGTCTGTCTGATCCCCTAGAACTGGAGATGGGCCACCATATAGTTGCTGGTAGTTGATCCCAGGTCCTCTGGAAGAGGAGACAATGCTGTTAATTGTTGAGCCCTTTCAGTGGCCACACCCATCTTTGAATTTTTAGAAGTAAATGTGACGCTGTGTTTATGTACATCATATTCAGACCATAAGAGGGATTAAATTCTCCAGAATCTGACACAGTCTTTTGGAGTGTCTAAGACGGATACAGTGTACTTATATCTAATAAATACATAAATACATAAATAAACATTTTTTAAAATCGATTAGAAAGAAAGAAAGACCAGGCAGGCCTGCCATCCTTATCTCTGTCTGTCTGTCTGTCTGATCCCCTGGAACTGGAGATGGGCCACCATAGAGTTGCTGGTAGTTGATCCCAGGTTCTCTAGAAGAGAAGACAATGCTGTTAATTGTTGAGCCCTTTCAGTTGCCCACCCATCTTTAAATTTTTAGAAGTATATGTAAGGCTGTGTTTATGTACCGAATATGCAGACCATAAGAGGGATTTAGATTCTCCAGAATCTGACACCCTCTTCTGGAGTGTCTGAAGACAGCTACAGTGTAATTATGTCTAATAAATTCATAAATAAACAAATAAACATTTTTTAAAAAGGATAATAAAGAAAGAGAGACCAGGCAGGCCTGTCATCCTTGTCTGTCTGTCTGTCTGTCTGATCCCCGGAACTGGAGATGGGCCACCATATAATTGCTGGTAGTTGATCCCAGGTTCTCTGGAAGAGGAGACAATGCTGTTAATTGTTGAGCCCTTTCAGTGGCCCCACCCATCTTTAAGTTTTTAGAAGTATATGTGAGGCTGTGTTTATGTACATCATATGCAGATCATAAGAGGGATATAGATTCTCCAGAATCTGACACCCTCTTGGGGAGTGTTTGAAGACAGCTACCGTGTACTTTTATCTAATAAATACATACATAAATTAATAAACATTTTTAAAAAGGATAAGAAAGAAAGAAAGACCAGGCAGGCCTGCCACCTTGTCTGTCTGTCTGTCTGTCTGTCTCTCTATCTGTCAGATCCCCTGGAACTGGAGATAGGCCACCATATAGTTGCTGGTAGTTGATCCCAGGTACTCTGGAAGAGGAGACAATGCTGTTAGTTGTTGAGCCCTTTCAGTAGCCCCATCCATCTTTAAATTTTTAGAAGTATATGTGAGGCTGTGTTTATGTACATCATATGCAGACCATACGAGTGATTTAGATTCTCCAGAATCTGACACCCTCTTCTGGAGTGTCTGAAGACAGCTACATTGTACTTATATCTAATAAATACATAAATAAATAAATAAATAAATAAATATATACATACATAAATAAATAAACATTTTTTAAAAAGGATAAGAAAAAAAGAAAGACCAGGCAGGCCTGCCATCCTTATCTCTGTCTGTCTGTCTGTCTGTCTGATCCACTGGAACTAAAGATGGGCCACCATATAGTTGCTCATTGTTGATCCCAGGTCCTCTGGAAGAGGAGTCAATGCTGTTAATTATTGAGCCCTTTCTGGGGCCCCACCCATCTTTAAATTTTTAGAACTATATGTGAGGCTGTGTTTATGTACATCATATGCAGACCATAAGAGGGATTTATATTCTCCAGAATCTGACACCCTCTTCTGGAGAGTCTGAAGACAGCTACAGTGTACTTATATCTGATAAATAAATAAATAAATAAATAAATAAATAAACAAATAAACAAATAAATAAACATTTTTAAAAAAGGATAAGAAAGAAAGAAAGAAAGACCAGGCAGGCCTACCATCCTTATCTTTGTCTATCTCTCTGTCTGTCTGATACCCTGGAACTGGAGATGGGCCACCATATAGTTGCTGGTAGTTGATCCCAGTTTCTCTGCAAGAGCAGACAATGCTGTTAATTTTTGAGCCCTTTCAGTGGCCCCACCCATCTTTAAATTTTTAGAAGAATTTGTGAGGCTGTGTTTATGTACATCATATGCAGACCATAAGAGGGATTTAGATTCTTCAGAATCTGACACCCTCTTCTGGAGTGTCTGAAGACAGCTAGAGTGTACTTATATCTAATAAATACATAAATAAATAAATAAACATGTTTTAAAAAGGATAAGAAAGAAATAAAAACCAAGCAGGCCTGCCTTCCTTGTCTGTTTGTCTATCTGTCTATCTGATCCCCTGAAACTGGAGATGGGCCACCATATTTTTGCTGGTAGTTGATCCCAGGTTCTCTGGAAGAGGAGACAATGCTGGTATTTGTTGAGCCCTTTAAGTGGCCCCACCCATCTTTAAATTTTTAGAAGTATATATGAGGCTGTGTTTATGTACATCTTATGCAGACCATAAGAGGGATTTAGATTCTCCGTAATCTGACACCCTCTTCTGGAGTGTCTGAAGACAGCTACTGTGTACTTATATCTAATAAATACATACATAAATAAATAAATAAACATTTTTTTAAAAGGATAAGAAGGAAAGAAAGACCAGGTAGGCCTGCCATCCTTATCTCTGTCTGTCAGTCTGTCTGTCTGATCCCCTGGAACTAGAGATGGGCCACCATATAGTTGCTGGTAGTTGATCCCAGGTTCTCTGGAAGAGGAGACAATGCTGTTAATTGTTGAGCCCTTTCAGTGGCCCCACCCATCTTTAAATTTTTAGAAGTATATGTGAGGCTGTGTTTATGTACATTGTATGCAGACCATAAGAGGGATTTAGATTCTCCAGAAACTGATACCCTCTTCTGGAGTGTCTGAAGACATCTACAGTGTACTTATATCTAATAAATAAATAAATAAATAAATAAATAAATAAATAAAGAAAGAAAGAAAGAAAGAAAGAAAGAAAGAAAGAAAGAAAGAAAGATGTTTTAAAAAGGATAAGAAAGAATGAAAAACCAGACAGGCCTGCCATTCTAGTCTGTCTGTCTGTCTGTCTGTCTGATCCCATGGAACTGGAGATGGGCCATTATATAGTTGCTGGTAGTTGATCCCAGGTTCTCTGGAAGAGGAGACAAGGCTGTTAATTGTTGAGCCCTTTCAGTGGCCCCACCCATCTTTAAATTTTTAGAAGTATATATGAGGCTGTGTTAATGTACATCATATGCAGTCCATAAGAGGGATTTAGATACTCCAGAACCTGAAACCCTCCTCCTGAGTTTCTGAAGACAGCTACAGTGTACTTAAATCTAATAAATAAATAAATAAATAAATAAATAAATAAATAAATAAATAAATAAACATTTTAAAAGGATAAAAAGAAAGAAAGAAAGAAAGAAAGAAAGAAAGAAAGAAAGAAAGAAAGAAAGAAAGAAAGAAAGAAAGAACAGGCAGACCTGCGATCCTTATCTCTTCTGTCTGTCTGTCTGTCTATCTGATCCCCTGGAACTGGAGATGGGCCACCATATAGTTGCTGGTAGTTGATCCCAGGTTCTCTGAAAGAGGATACAATGCTGTTAATTGTTGAGCCCTTTCAGTGGCCCCACACATCTTTAAATTTTTGGAAGTAATTGTGAGTCTGTGCTTATGTACATCATTTGCAGTCCATAAGAGGGATTTAGATTCTCCAGAATCTGACACCCTCTTCCTCAGTGTCTGAAGACAGCTACAGTGTACTTATATCTAATATACATTAATAAATAAATAAACATTTCTTAAAAAGGATAAGAAAGAAAGAAAGACCAGGCAGGCCTGCCATCCTTATCTCTATCTGTCTGTATGTCTGTCTGTCTGTCTGATCCCCTGGAACTGGAGATGGGCCACCATATAGTTGCTGGTAGTTGAACCCAGGTTCTCTGGAAGAGGAGACAATGCTGTTAATTTTTGAGCAGTAAAGTGGCCCCACCCATCTTTAAATTTTAAAAGTATATGCGAGGATGTGTTTATGTACCTCATATGCAGACCATAAGAGGGATTTAGATTGTCCAGAATCTGACACCGTCTTCTGGAGTGTCTGAAGACTGCTACCATGTACTTATATCTAATAAATAAATAAATAAATAAATAATCATTTTTTAAAAATGATAAGAAAAAAAGAAAGTCCAGGCAGGCCTGCGTTCCTTAACTCTGTCTGTCTGTCTGTCTGATCCCGGGGAACTGGAGATGGGCCACCATATAGTGGCTGATAGTTGATCCCAGGTTCTCTGGAAGAGGAGACAATGCTGTTAATTGTTGAGCCCTTTCAGTGGCCCCACTCATCTTTAAATTTTTAGAAGTGTATGTGAGGCTGTGTTTATGTACATCATAGGCAGACTATAAGAGGGATTTAGATTCTCCAGAATCTGACACCCTCTTCTGGAGTGTCTGAAGACAGCTACAGTGTACTTATTATAATAAATAAATAAATAAATAAATAAATAAATAAATAAATAAATGAATGAATAAATAAACTTTTTAAAAAATGATAAGAAAAAAAGAATTACCAGGGAGGCCTGCCATCCTTATCTCTGTCTGTCTGTCTATCTGTCTTTCTGATTCCCTGGACCTGGAAATGGGCCATCATATAGTTGCTGGTAGTTGATCTCAGGTTCTCTGGAAGAGGAGACAATGCTGTTAATTGTTGAGCCCTTTCAGTGGCCCCACCCATCTTTAAATTTTTGGAAGTAAATGTGAGTCTGTGTTTATGTACATCCTATGCAGACCATAAGAGGGATTTAGATTCTCCAGAATCTGACAACCTCTTCTGGAGTGTCTGAAGACTTCTACAGTGTACTTATATCTAATAAATACATAAATAAATAAATAAACATTTTTTCAAAAAGGATAAGAAAGAAAGAACAACCAGGCAGGCCTGCCATCCTTGTCTGTTGGTCTGTCTTTCTGTCTGATCCCCTGAAACTGGAGATGGGCCACCATATTTTTGCTGGTAGTAGATCCCAGGTTCTCTGTAAGAGGAGACAATGCTGTTAATTGTTGAGCCCTTCAGTGGCCCCACCCATCTTTAAATTTTTAGAAGTATATGTGAGGCTTTGTTTATGTACATCATATGCAGACCATAAGAGGGATTTATATTTTCCAGAATCTGACACCCTCTTCTGGAGTATCTGAAGGCAGCTACATGGTACTTATATCTAATAAATAAATGAATAAATAAATAAATAAATAAACATTTTTTAAAAGGATAAGAAAAAATGAAAGACCAGGCAGGCCTGCCATCCTTATCTCTGTCTGTCTGTCTGTCTGTCTGATCTCCTGGAACTGGAGATGGGCCAAAATATAGTTGCTGGTAGTTGATCCCAGGTTCCCCGGAAGAGGAGACAATGCTGTTAATTGTTGAGCCCTTTCAGTGGCCCCACTCATCTTTAAATTTTTAGAAGTGTATGTGAGGCTGTGTTTATGTACATCATAGGCAGACTATAAGAGGGATTTAGATTCTCCAGAATCTGACACCCTCTTCTGGAGTGTCTGAAGACATCTACAGTGTACTTATGTCTAATAAATAAATAAATAAATAAATAAATAAATAAATAAATAAATAAATATTTTAAAAAAAAAATGATAAGAAAAAAAGAAAGACCAGGCAGGGCCTGCCATCCTTTTCTCTGTCTGACTGTCTGTCTTTCTGATCTCCTGGAACTGGAGATGGGCCACCATATAGTTGCTGGTAGTTGATCCCAGGTTCTCTGGAAGAGGAGACAATGCTGTTAATTGTTGAGCCCTTTCAGTGGCCCCACTCATCTTTAAATTTTTAGAGGTGTATGTGAGGCTGTGTTTATGTACATCATATGCAGACCATAAGAGGGATTTAGATTCTCCAGAATCTGACACCCTCTTCTGGAGTATCTGAAGGCAGCTACATGGTACTTATATCTAATAAATAAATGAATAAATAAATAAATAAATAAACATTTTTTAAAAGGATAAGAAAAAATGAAAGACCAGGCAGGCCTGCCATCCTTATCTCTGTCTGTCTGTCTGTCTGTCTGATCTCCTGGAACTGGAGATGGGCCACAATATAGTTGCTGGTAGTTGATCCCAGGTTCCCCGGAAGAGGAGACAATGCTGTTAATTGTTGAGCCCTTTCAGTGGCCCCACTCATCTTTAAATTTTTAGAAGTGTATGTGAGGCTGTGTTTATGTACATCATAGGCAGACTATAAGAGGGATTTAGATTCTCCAGAATCTGACACCCTCTTCTGGAGTGTCTGAAGACATCTACAGTGTACTTATGTCTAATAAATAAATAAATAAATAAATAAATAAATAAATAAATAAATAAATATTTTTTAAAAAAAATGATAAGAAAAAAAGAAAGACCAGGCAGGGCCTGCCATCCTTTTCTCTGTCTGTCTGTCTGTCTTTCTGATCTCCTGGAACTGGAGATGGGCCACCATATAGTTGCTGGTAGTTGATCCCAGGTTCTCTGGAAGAGGAGACAATGCTGTTAATTGTTGAGCCCTTTCAGTGGCCCCACTCATCTTTAAATTTTTAGAGGTGTATGTGAGGCTGTGTTTATGTACATCATATGCAGACCATAAGAGGGATTTAGATTCTCCAGAATATGACACCCTCTTCTGGAGTGTCTGAAGATAGCTACAGTGTACTTATATCTAATAAATAAATAAATAAATAAATAAATAAATAAATAAATAAATAAACATTTTTTTAAAAGGATAAGAAAGAAAGAAAGACCAGGCGGGCCTTCCATCCTTATCTCTGTCTGTCTGTCTGTCTCTCTGTCTGATCCCCTGGAACTGGAGATGGGCAACCATATAGTTGCTTGTAGTTGATCCCAGGTTCTCTGGAAGAGGAGACAATGCTGTTAATTATTGAGCCCTTTCAGTGGCCCCACCCATCTTTAAATTTTTGGAAGTATATGTGAGGCTGTGTTTATGTACATCATATGCAGACCATAAGAGGGATTTAGATTCTCCAGAATCTGACACCCTCTACTGGAGTGTCTGAAGACAGCTACAGTGTACTTATATCTAAAAAATACATAAATAAATAAATAAATAAATAAATAAATAAATAAATAAATAAATAAAATATTTTTTAAAAGGATAAGAAATAAAGTAAGACCAGGCAGGCCTGCCATCCTTATGTCTGTCTGTCTGTCTGTCTGTTTCTGATCCCCTGGAACTGGAGATGGGCCACCATATAGTTGCTGTTAGTTGATCCCAGGTTTTCTGGAAGAGGAGACAATTCTGTTAATTGTTGAGCCCTTTCAGTGGCCCCACCCATCTATAAATTTTTAGAAGTATATGTGAGGCTGTTTTTATGTACATCATATGCAGCCCATAAGAGGGATTTAGATTCTCCAGAATCTTACACCCTTTTCTGCAGTGTCTCAAGACAGCTACAGTGTACTTATATCTAATAAATAAATAAATAAATAAATAAATAAATAAATAAATAAATAAATAAACATTTTTTAAAAGGGATAAGAAAGAAAGAAAAACCAGGCAGGCCTGCCATACTTGTCTGTCTGTCTTACTGTCTTGCCTAGCCCCTTGCCTAGCCTAGCCAAGCCTAGCCCCTTGCCTAGCCTAACCTAGCCCCTTGCTTAGCCTAGCCCTGCCTTGCCTATCCCTGCCTATCCCTGTCTTTAACCAGGCTGGCCTCGAAATCAGAAACTGACTGCCTCTCCCTCCAGAGTGCTCTCATTAAGAGCTCGAGCCACCACTGACTGTTGGGTTTTCTAAGTCTTACATAGGTATGGTCTGTTTCTCAGCTGTGAAACCGTAATTAACACATGTAGTCTGTCCTAGGTCAGCCATAGCTACAGACTGAGGCCTTTTCTAAAACAAAACAAAAGAAAACAAAAAATAGAAATAATAAAATAAATAAATTAAGCAACCACCTGATATCTTTTCTTTCTTTCAATGATACTCAGAGCTTGAAGCAGTTCACCCATGAGACCTCAGCTCCGGACATTGAGGCTGTTTCCCTAACAAGTATTATGGCTGAACCTGAGGGGTTCTACTGCTGATTTGTGTCCCCCACTTTAAAAAAATAGTTGTTTTCAAAGGCTGCAGGTTCTTAGCCCTGTTCCTTGTTACAGTTGAGTCACAGCCCTGAATGTTCAGTCTTAGTTAAAGGCACTGAGAAGGGCTTCCTATAGACATCAAAGACCAAGTCTTTGTTATTAAAAAGTTAATCTGGATTCCCCCACCCCCTGAGGGTTTGTATTCTCAACATAGACCCTTTTCCTTCCTAACCTTGGCTGTCCTGAACCTTACTGTCCTTGAACTCAGTGATTTGCCTGTCTTGCTGTGATGAAACTCTGAGCTACCATCCAGAAGGAAGCACCCTGCTGAGGTTAGATTGGGGTCTCTTCCATTTTCCTCTATGAACATGCATATGGCAGGCCTGTTCTTTCTTTTTTACTTTTCCTTTTCTTTTTAAAGATTTATTTATTTATTATATCAAAGTATGCTGTAGCTATGTTCAGACACTCCAGAAGAGGGTGTCAGATGCTGAAGAATCTAAATCATTCTTATTGTCTGCATATGATGTATATAAACACAGCCTAACATATACTCAAAAAAAAAAAGAAAGAAAGAAAGAAAGAAAGAAAGAAAGAAAGAAAGAAAGAAAGAAAGAAAGAAAGAAAGAAAGAAAGAAAGGAAGGAAGGAAGAAAGAAAGAAAGATGTGGCTACAGAGAGGGCTCAACAATTAAGAGCATTGTCTCCTCTTCCAGAGAACCTGGGCTCAATTACCAGTATATATATATATGGTGGCCCATCTCCAGTTCCAGGGGATCTATTACTCTGTTCTGGAGTCTGTGGGCACAGCATACACATGCAAAACATTCTTACACTAAAAATAAAATAGATCATTCAGAGAGAGGACAGAGAGTGGGTGAGAGAGAGGGGAGGTAATTATAACTCCTGACGAGTTTGAAGACCTGAGCTTCATCACTCACACAAATAAATACATGCAAAATAATTTTTATTGAGCAACAGTTATATTTACTATATCTAAAGGACAGTCATGAGCATATTCTCTAAATAGAAAAAGGCCTGTTAGTCTTAGAAATGGAAAAGACAAACCAAGGAAGATTTGCAATTACATAATGAGGCAGCTCAGCCCAGCTCTTAGGTTGGAAATAAGACTCGAGAATAGGATACACATGAAGCCAGCCAGCCATTGCTTTTTGTTTTGGAGGCTGAAAGGATACACCTGAAGACAGCCAATGCTGTGTGTGCTTGATGGTGATCTGGTAATTTTTTTTTTTAATTTTTAAAAACTTTAACACTTTTTATAAAACTTTTATAAAAACTTTTTATTCTCCTTTCTTTCTTTCTTTCTTTCTTTCTTTCTTTCTTTCTTTCTTTCTTTCTTTCTTTCTTTCTTTCTTTTTTCAGGGTTTCTCACCATATTGCAGGTACTACAAGTTTGATTTTCTTATTTTTCGACTGTTTCAGGGTTTCTCACCATATTGCAGGTCCTACTGTGTGATTTTCTCATTTTTCGACTTTTTCAGGGTTTCTTATCATATTCCAAGTCCTAGAGTGTGATTTTCTCATTTTTCGACTTTTTCAGGGATTCTCACCATATTGCAGGTCCTGCAAGTGTGAATTTCTTAATTTTCGACTTTTGCAGGGTTTCTCACCATGTTCCAGCTACTACAGTGTATTTTTCTCATTTTTTAAAATTTTCACGGTCTCTCATCTTATTCCAAGTCGAACAGTGTAATTTTCTCATTTTTCGACTTTTTCAGGGTTTCTCACCATATTGCAGGTACTACAAGTTTGATTTTCTTATTTTTCAAATGTTTCAGGGTTTCTCACCATATTCCAGGTCCTACTGTGTGATTTTCTCACGTTAAGACTTTTTCAGTGTTTCTCACCAATATTCTAGGTACTACAGTGTGATTTTCTCATTTTTTGACTTTTTCAGGTTTTCTCATCATATTCCAAGTCCTAGAGTGTGATTTTCTCTTTTTCGGACTTTTTCAGGGTTTCTCAAAAATATTCCAGGTCCTACAGTGTAATTTTCTCATTTTTTGACTTTTTCAGGGTTTCTCACCATATTCCAAGTCCTATAGTGTGATTTTCTCATTTTTTGACTTTTTCAGGGTTTCTCATCTTACTTCAAGTCCTACAGTGTGATTTTCTCATTTTTCGACTTTTTCAAGGTTTCTCACCATATTGCAGGTCCTACAAGTGTGATTTTCTTATTGTTGGACTTTTTCAGGGTTACTCACCATATTCCAGCTCCTACAGTGCATTTTTGTCATTTTTTGTCTTTTTCACGGTTTCTCATCTTATTCCAAGTCCTACAGTGTGATTTTCTCATTTTTCAACTTTTTCAGGGTTTCTCACCATATTGCAGTGCTACTGTGTGATTTTCTCATTTTTAGACTTTTTCAGGGTTTCTCACCATATTCCAGGTTCTACTGTGTGATTTTCTCATTTTTTGACTTTTTCAGGGTTTCTCACCATATTCCAAGTCCTATAGTGTGATTTTCTCATTTTTTGACTTTTTCAGGGTTTCTCATCTTACTCCAAGTCCTACAGTGTGATTTTCTCATTTTTGACTTTTTCAGGGTTTCTCACCATATTGCAGGTCCTACAAGTGTGATTTTCTTATTGTTGGACTTTTTCAGGTTTTTCTCACCATATTCCAGCTCCTACAGTGCATTTTTGTCATTTTTTGTCTTTTTCACGGTTTCTCATCTTATTCCAAGTCCTACAGTGTGATTTTCTCATTTTTCGACTTTTTAAGGGTTTCTCACCATATTGCAGGTCCTACTGTGTGATTTTCTCATTTTTAGACTTTTTCAGGGTTTCTCACCATATTCCAGGTACTACTGTGTGATTTTCTCATTTTTTGACTTTTTCAGGGTTTCTCATCATATTCCAAGTCCTAGAGTGTGATTTTCTCTTTTTAAGACTTTTTAAGGATTTCTCACCATATTCCAGGTCCTACAGTGTGATTTTCTCAATTTTTGACTTTTTCAGGGTTTCTCATCATATTCCAAGTCCTAGACTGTGATTTTCTCTTTTTTCGACTTTTTCAGGGTTTCTCACCATATTCCAGGTCCTACAGTGTGATTTTCTCATTTTTTGACTTTTTCAGGGTTTCTCATCTTACTCCAAGTCCTACAGTGTGATTTTCTCATTTTTCGACTTTTTCAGGGTTTCTCACCATATTGCAGGTCCTACTGTGTGATTTTCTCATTTTTAGACTTTTTCAGTGTTTACTCACCATATTCAAGGTACTACAGTGTTATTTTCTCATTTTTTGACTTTTTCAGGGTTTCTCATCTTATTCCAAGTCCTACAGTGTGATTTTCTCATTTTTCGACTTTTTCAGGGTTTCTCACCATATTGCAGGTCCTACTGTGTGATTTTCTCATTTTTAGACTTTTTCAGGGTTTCTCACCATATTCCAGGTACTACTGTGTGATTTCTCATTTTTTGACTTTTTCAGGGTTTCTCATCATATTCCAAGTCCTAGAGTGTGATTTTCTCTTTTTTCGACTTTTTCAGGGTTTCTCACCATATTCCAGGTCCTACAGTGTGATTTTCTCATTTTTTGACTTTTTCAGGGTGTCTCACCATATTCCAGCTCCTACTGCAAGATTTTCTCATTTTTCGACTTTTTCAGGGTTTCTCACCATATTCCAAGTCCTACAGTGTGATTTTCTCATTTTTTGACATTTTCAGGGTTTGTCACCATATTCCAGGTACTACAGTGTGATTTTCTTATTTTAGACTTTTTCAGTGTTTCTCACCAAATTCCAGGACCTACTGCGTGATTTTCTCATTTTTGACTTTTTCAGGATTTCTCACCATATTCCATGTCCTACACTGTAATTTTCTCATTTTTCGACTTTTTCAGGGTTTTTCACCATATTGGAGGTCCTACAAGTGTGATTTTCTTATTTTTCGACTTTTTCAGTGTTTCTCATCATATTCCAGCTCCTACAGTGTATTATTCTCATTTTTTTGATTTTTTCACGGTTTCTCATCTTATTCCAAATCCTACAGTGTGATTTTCTCATTGTTGGAATTTTTTAGGGTTTCTCACCATATTGCAGGTACTACAAGTTTGATTTTCTTATTTTTCGACTGATTCAGTGTTTCTCACCATATTGCAGGTCCTATTGTGTGATTTTTCTCATTTTTCGACTTTTTCAGGGTTTCTCATCATATTCCAAGTCCTAGGTGTAATTTTTCTAATTTTTAGTCTTTTTCAGAATTTCTCACCATATTCCAGGTTCTACATTGTGATTTTTCTCATTTTTTGAATTTTTCAGGGTTGCTCACCATATTTCAGCTCCTACCGTGTATTTTTGTCATTTTTTGTCTTTTTCACGGTTTCTCATCTTATTCCAAGTCCTATATTGTGATTTTCTCCTTTTTTGACGTTTTCAGGGTTTCTCACCATATTGCAGGTACTACAAGTTTGATTTTCTTATTTTTCTATCTTTCAGGGTTTCTCACCATATTCCAGGTCCTACTGTTTGATTTTCTCATTTTTAGACTTTTTCATGGTTTCTCACCATATTCCAGGTACTACAGTGTACTTTTCTCATTTTTTTGACCTTTTCAGGGTTTCTCATCATATTCCAAGTCCTAGAGTGTGATTTTCTCTTTTTTCGACTATTTCAGAGTTTCTCACCATATTCCAGGTCCTATAGTGTGATTTTCTCATTTTAAGACTTTTTCAGGGTATCTCAACATATTCCAGGTACTACAGTGTGATTTTCTCATTTTTTGACTTTTTCAGGGTTTCTCATCTTATTCCAAGTCCTAAAGTATGATTTTCACATTTTAAGACTTTTTCAGGGTTTCTCACCATATTCCAGGTCCTATAGTGTGATTTTCTCATTTTTCGACTTTTTCAGGGTTTCTCACCATATTGGAGGTTCTACAAGTATGATTTTCTAATTTTTTGACTTTTTCAGGGTTTCTCACCATATTGCAGATATGACAAATTTGATTTTCTTATTTTTCGACTGCTTCAGGGTTTCTCACCATATTCCAGGTCCTACAGTGTAATTTTCTCATTTTTTGACTTTTTCAGTGTTTCTCACCATATTGCAGGTCCTACTGTGTGATTTTCTCATTTTTAGACTTTTTCAGTGTTTACTCACCATATTCAAGGTACTACAGTGTTATTTTCTCATTTTGAGACTTTTTCAGGTTTTCTCATCTTATTCCAAGTCCTACAGGGTGATTTTCTCTTTTTTCGACTTTTAAAGGGTTTCTCAACATATTCCAGGTCCTACAGTGTAATATTCTCATTTTTTGACTTTTTCAGGGTTTGTCACCATATTCCAGGTACTACAGTGTGATTTTCTTATTTTAGACTTTTTCAGTGTTTCTCACCAAATTCCAGGACCTACTGCGTCATTTTCTCATTTTTGACTTTTTCAGGGTTTCTCACCATATTCCATGTCCTACACTGTAATTTTCTCATTTTTCGACTTTTTCAGGGTTTTTCACCCTATTGGAGGTCCTACAAGTGTGATTTTCTTATTTTTCGACTTTTTCAGGGTTTCTCATCATATTCCAGCTCCTACAGTGTATTATACTCATTTTTTTGATTTTTTCACGGTTTCTCATCATATTCCAAATCCTATAGTGTGATTTTCTCATTTTTTGACTTTTTCAGTGTTTCTCACCATATTGCAGGTCCTACTGTGTGATTTTCTCATTTTTAGACTTTTTCAGTGTTTACTCACCATATTCAAGGTACTACAGTGTGATTTTCTCATTTTTTTGACTTTTTCAGGGTATATCATCATATTCCAAGTCCTAGAGTGTGATTTTCTCTTTTTTCGACTCTTTCAGAGTTTCTCATCATATTCCAGGTCCTACAGTGTGATTTTCTCATTTTAAGACTTTTTCAGGGTTTCTCAACACATTCCAGGTACTACAGTGTGATTTTCTCATTTTTCGACTTTTTCAGGGTTCCTCATCATATTCCAAGTCCTAGAGTGTGATTTTTCTAATTATTGACTTTTTCACGGTTGCTCACCATATTCCATCTTCTACAGTGTGATTTTCTCATTTTTCGACTTTTTCAGGGTTTTTCATCATATTCCAAGTTCTATAGTGTGATTTTCTCATTTTTTGACTTTTTCAGGGTTTCTCACCATATTCCAGGTCCTACAGTGTGATTTTCTCATTTTTCAACTTTTTCAGGGTTTCTCACCATAATGAAGGTCAAACAAGTGTGAGTTTCTTATTTTTCGACTTTTTCAGGTTTTCTCACCATATTCCAGCTCCTACAGTGTATTTTTCTCATTTTTAGACTTTTTCACGTTTTCTCACAATATTCCAAGTCCTACTGCGTGATTTTCTCATTTTTCGACTTTTTCAGGGTTTCTCACCATATTCCAAGTCCTACAGTGTGATTTTCTCATTTTTCGACTTTTTCAGAATTTCTCACCCTATTGCAGGTCCTACAAGTGTGAATTTCTTATTTTTTGACTTTTTCAGGGTTTCTCACCATATTCCAGCTCCTTCAGTGTATTTTTCTCATTTTTTGACTTTTTCAGGGTTTCTCACCATATTGCAGATATGACAAATTTGATTTTCTTATTTTTCGACTGCTTC